>NW_008481828.1:3030867-3042288 GCF_000365165.1 Cladophialophora carrionii CBS 160.54
ACTACTACTACTACTACTACTACTACTACTACTACTACTACTACTACTACTACTACTACTACTACAGTCTACCCTTGTAGTCGTCTAATGAAACACAACCTGGATCTAATGTAGGTTGCAAGCGGCGGCACTCCCTTTTACATACACCAGTGAGCTTACTAACCCGTTTTATAATGCGTCCACATGTGAACAAAAGCATGACTATATTGGCCGAGTGAAGCGGCGACGGACCACATCGCATGTTTCAATAGACGATTTCAAGGGTAGACCGTAGTACAGTACATAATCATTCGTACCTAGGTACCTGGTACTGTACCTTCCTTACTGTATGAGTAGGTGACCTTGATACATAATATGTGACTCGTGGCCTTGTACGTACCTACTTGTACCTCAGTACCTATTGCCTGCTACTGTGCTCCGTCCCTGAGACTGTACTTGCTCCTGCATCTACTACTACTATACCTGCTGCGATACTTCCTCTCCTCTCCTCTCCTCTCTGCTATTCAGGTTACTTCCCGGTCCGTATATAACCACATTGTGTTCCGTACGGGGGTACACTGTTCCTGACAGGGGACACTAGGTATATGTGACATGGAACAGACTGCAAAGGCCTGGCGCTGCCCCACCCACCCGACCTGCTCCCGATCCTGGAGGAACCGCAACTTCAAACGGAGACACGCACTTCAAGCCAAGTCTAATACGTCGGGATGGTGTCCCTCCGATGTGGTAGAACGAGCAGAGCGCTAATAATACAACGACGGACGAGGTGGGAGGCGGTACTATACAGTCCTGCGCCTCCGCTCTTCCCTTTCACTCACACACACGTACCAGCAGGAACTCCTCAATTCAAGCATCTCATGATCAGGATTAGATGCGCCAGCGGACAACCACGAACGACATCTACCGGTCAAGTGCCTGTTCTTGACACATGGACCAGTACGCCCCTCTTCTTCTCAACAGCTCGCTATGCGTGCCTTTCTCCAGAATTCTTGACCCGCGGCCGGCTTCACTCTCGCCGAACACGAAAATGACGTCGGCCTTTTGAATCGTGGCCAGTCGGTGAGCAACTGCTATGACAGTCATACTTCGCTGGGTGACGAGCTTCTCAATAGCTGCTTGCACCAGTTTCTCCGATTGGGAATCCAGACTCGAAGTTGCCTCATCAAGAAGCAGGAGAGATGGGTTTCGAAGGAGTGCGCGTGCGAGACAGAGACGTTGCTTCTGGCCGCCACTGAGCGAAGTCTGCGTGTTGATGCCCAGTGGGGTGTCGTAGCCCTCCGGGAGAGAAATCACAAAATCGTGGATTTCAGCATCTTTGCACGCTTGCATGATTCGTTCCTCGAGGATGTCTTCGTCGTCGATGCCGAGAATGAGATTCTCGCGGATTGTTCCGTCGAAGAGCTTGGGTTCTTGTGCGACAAGGGATAGAGCGCGGCGGTAAGATGTCAACTCGATGTCTTTCAGGTCTTGATCGTCGAATTTGATCGTGCCGGAGACCGGCTCGTAGAAGCGCTCAAGCAGTGACACAACGGTCGTTTTGCCGCAGCCCGAAGGTCCCACGAAGGCGACAAATTGACCGCTTTGCACGACCAGGTTGAGGTTCCGATAGATGGGCGTATCTCGGGTCGGATACTTGAAGGCGACGTCCTTCAGCTCCACCTTCGCGCCTATTTTCTTCTCCCTTGGCGGCAGTGGCATTGGCACGGAAGCCAACCTTGCCTCGTTCCCACTGTGGCGCGAGTCCAAGATTCTATTTGCAGCTGCGGTGGCCTGAGCGATGTTAGGTGCGAAGCTCAAGAAGGGTCCAGCTCCTTGGGCGCCCTGGACGATCGCAATATAGATGAGGTAGAACTGGAGGATGTCATATTCGCGTGAGGCAAGCAGCTGGCCACCATACCTGAGGAGGATCAGTAAGCTCGTACGGGTGTATCTTCTTGTGACCGTGACTTACCAGAAGGTCAGTGCCATGGCACAGAGATCGACAGTATCACACAGCGCGAAGACAAGGCAGGCATGCGTCCCCTGCCTCGTCGCATCTCTAATCTGACGCTGGAGCAAAGTCGAGTATTTGTTGAGGATGAAGTCTTCCATAGTCAAGGATGTGACAGTGCGGAAGGCGCCGACAGCTTCGGTTGCAAATTGAGAGCTCTGAGCAAAGACATTCGAGTTCCACTCCACAAATTGAAGCTCGTATTTGATGCGAATGTAGGAGGAGACCAGCATCACCGGCATGGCGGAGCAGAAGATCACCAAGGTCAACTTCCAGCCGAAGACGAACCCGATAATGATGCAGCCGGTGAGATTGAAAAGTGCGATCAGCGGGAAGACACCGTTGATGCCAATCAACTCGCCGAGGATTTTGAAGTCCGAGGCCAGGCGGGCCATCAAGGAGCCAGTGGCATTCTCCTTGGCATCGAAGTAGGAGACTGGGAAACGCAAGAGGTTTTGGAAATGTTCGCGCTGATAGACGGCCATGACAAGCTGTCCTTATGTTAGCAAATGCTGAAACACCATCTAGTTTTGTGTACTTACCACCGAGAGCTGGTTTGAGAAGCAGCCAAGCAAGAAGTAAGTCAGACCGAGCGCCAGGCTGAGTATGAAGAACATCAGAGACCAGAAGTTTCCTCGATCTTCTAGCTTCTGACCGGTGTAGGTGAAAACCACCATCACGTTGGCAAAAAACCAACTTTGGAGCGAGGCCGCAGCTGGGTGGGAGAATTAGCTGGTTATGCCCTTACTTGGAAGCAATTGAACTTACAGCCTGTCGCCATGGCAGCCATCAGGATGATCATGTAGAGCATCCAGTACCTGCGCTGTTCGTACAACAAGCAGCCCACCGACGCGGCAAAGCTCCTTTTCTTCTGTACTTTTGTCTCGTCTCCAGGACCGTCGGCGGACTTGGTGGTGACTTCTCGCTCGAGCTCATCCAAGGCAACCTCGTCTTCTTTAGGTGCGGCAGGTGCAGATTCCGCTTCCAGCTGTTGTGCGTGTACGAGACCGGCGTAAAGCCCATCGGGGACTGAGAGAAGTTGATCGTGAGTACCTTCTTCCATCTTTCTTCCCTCGCGCATGACAATGATGTTATCGGCCTTTCGAATGGTCGACAGTCGGTGAGCGATGACAATGGTTGTTCGATTCTGAGATACTCGATCCAGGGCTTTTTGCACGATCCTCTCTCCCCGGACGTCAATGGAGCTGGTGGCTTCATCCAATATCAGGATCGCTGGATCTCGAATAATGCTGCGAGCAATCGCAAGCCGTTGCCGTTGTCCACCGCTAAGTTTGATGCCGCTTTCTCCGACTTCTGTCTCGTACGCCTGTCCTTGTCAGCATTGGTCGTTTCGGCGGGACGCGTCACTTACATCGGGGAGTTTGCGAATGAACTCGTCCGCAAACGCTTCTTCGCAGGCTTTTCGCACCAAGTCATGCTTTTTTGCAGTATCCGCCTTCTCCCATTGGGTTCCGTTGAGCCCGAAGGCGACATTGTTGAAGATGGTGTCGTTGAATAGGAACGGCTCCTGCTGAACAAGGCCAATCTGCGATCTCCACCATTTAAGATTGATGCTGCGGATGCCAGAGGCGCCCATGCGGATCTCGCCGCGGTTTCTCTGCTTCGTTCCCTTTTCCACGTCTGACTTTTCGGCATCAGAAGCACCGAAGTCATCCTCGTGATTCATCGGATCCAATTCGTACCAGCGTTCCAACAACGCCACGATAGTACTCTTTCCAGAGCCCGATGGACCGACCAGAGCTGTCGTCTTGCCTTTGAGGAAGCGGGCACTGAACCCTTTTAAGACTTGTACATCAGGACGAGTAGGGTATGCAAAGGTCACGTCGTCGAGTTCGATATCCTCCCGAGAAGAGACGTCAGGATCAGAGAGTCCCCCGTACGAAATCCTTGGCGCGTCGATCGTCGAGAAGAATTGACCCGCGGCAGGGATGGCTTTCTGAATTGCAATCACCGGGGCAGCGAGGATGCCGAGAAGCATCACCACAATGAGCACCGAAAAGAAGACCCTGCCAAAGTTGAGAAGGAGTTCTGGGTCTGAGCGGACGACTTACGTGACAAGTGTGCCGATACTATCGATATGGCCGGCCCGGTATTGCCTGATCCCGAACCAGAAGACCAGCCCGAAGCTCGCGTACATGGAAAAGAAGATGGGAGCTAGTTGGATGCCGTAAGGGATAGATACGGCAAGCCCACATCTGCGCGCATCCTCCACCGCAGCGAAGTATTTCTTGGTCAGGTTCTTTTGGGCCCCCAAAGAAAAGACAGCTCGGATGGAACTGAACACTTCCCCCGCTGTCGAAGAGGCCTTCTTGTTCGCCTCCAGCACTCTCGTCTGTTTTTTGAGGATAAAGGGTGTAGTTATGCTGTAGACTACAACGACGAACAGCAGCGAAGAGCTCGCTACAAGCGTAACCGACCACGAATATCGAAAGGCAATGGCATAGGCCGAGATCACCAGGGCTATAGCGTAGAAAAGAAAGTAGAGCTTGTCCGAGATGCTCATCTGAATGGTGTTGGCCGCGTCCGTGATAGTAGTTGCGACTGCCCCAGAAGATATTTCATCGACTGTCGCTATCGGTTGCGAGAAGAGTGATTCGAAGTAGGAAAGACGCAGTCGGGCGGAGATACGAAGGCCGGTTATTCGAAAGCCAAACTGCTCCAGTCAGTATCGTGCAACGGGAGGAGGCTTGATGCCGAGTCTGTGTGCCCAAGTCCTTACCGTCGAAATGTATGTCAGAACAAATCTTCCGATGAACAGAAGAAAGAAATAGAGCCTGATATGCGCAGTCAGACGTGCCATCGTGGACAGCCTAGCTACTCACGAAAACTTGTTCACAGCTGCTTTGAAGCTCCTCTCCGTCGTCGTAGAATTTGGGAGGAAATAATCGTTGAAATTTTGGGCGAGACGCCCAAAGATGATGTTCATCAGTGGGAACACCTGGCACAGATGATCAGTCTCCGACGATCGAGGCGTGCGTGACAACGTACCGCGCCGGACGCGAGGGCGCAGACCGAGCTGACCAAGAGCGCATACCCATCTCGTCTGGACCGGTAGGATAGTACCCTCTGTGAGTTGTGAGCATCTCGGATCTGTTCGCGAGGCAGGCATCCAAACCCAGTAGTCTGCGAAAGTGGCCGTGGGCGTGGCCGGCTTGTCATCTTTCCCATCTTCTTTGACGGCGATGGGAGTCGCTTCGACCACGGCAGGGCCAACGGTTTCGGCCTCCGCTACAGGTGCCTTTTCTCCCGTAAGACGCATCGTGATATCTCCAGGGGTTTCTGTTGATGACCGCCTGCGGGAAGAGTCTGAAGGCCGGGCTATGCAGGGCAGCTTAAATACTGAGGAATAGCGGGAGCGACATTTGCGTCCTGATGTGGCGGGTATTTACTTCGCTCACGGGTTTCCAGGTCCTCGTGAGCCATCGGTTAGCAGAGGAGGCGGATCAGGCACGAGATTTCGTCCCCGAACTCCGAACAAATGAGGTATGATCTCCCCGCTGCAGAAATGAAGGAGTACAAAAGGTCTGAGGCCCTTCTGGATACTGAAAAAACTGGATACGCGGCTGCCTGCCAAAGAAGCAAGCGAGCAAGCAAGCCAAGGAAGTTGAAATCCAGTACGGAGTACATCTACTTGGCTGGCCGAATCCCGTGCCCTGTAATGGAGCAGAGCCTTCTGCCACAGCCAACCCAGCCGCGACTCGTGTAGACATCAAATGGCACTTGCAGGGTTCGCAGGTGAAACTGGCAAGAGTTGGGAGCGAAATGCGAATACGGACACGATACGATCCACGATGCACGGCACGCTGCACGCACGGACCTCTCAGGGGAGATTTACCCGCCCAGGGAGACCCACGTGCCGCTTAGGCACCCCTAAGAGAGGAAGTGGGCTGCCCTAAGCACCGTTGCACATAAGTTCGGCTGTAGCAGTGAGTGCAGCTCCAGGCATCAGAGTCAAAATCGACAAGCATATGTTTTCACTCTCAGGCTCACTCCGGCGACTGCCTGGCTCCCTCGTACTGTTGGTCTCCTGTTTACCAGCTGCAGATCGACAAGGTACCACAGTCGCCATCTAATGTAAGATCCTGCACAGCTAAATGTGGGTTCGCCTCCCTGAGCCAGCTCATCCCGGTCCAGTCGACGCATCTCGTTACCGACTCGGAATCTCGGGGCCGCAGAACGCGGGCCAGCTACAGGACCTTCGGGTTGCAACGACCACGGACAGCGAACATCCCATTCAACTTCTGCCTCATATTCAGCGGGTTTGTCCGCACGGAGAGAGCTGCGTCTGAGCGATCACCGTCTCCGTCTCCACCTGATGGTGGCAGGATGCATTGGCCGTGAGAACATAGACTGTCCGAACGTCAAACGTCAGTATATTATGGCGCCAAGCAACCGGGTTCCTTTAGAGGCAGGGATTCCGCGCACGTTTTACTCTCCCACCAAGGTTGGGAAGGACTCACAGAATAGTCGGTTGCAGGCACAGGGGCCTTCGGATCGACCTGGTCCCACTGCAAAAGCCTCACCAGAGTAGCAAGAATCGCTCCCAGCTGCGCATATGCAAACGTCTCTCCAACACAACGGTGACGGCCTGCACCAAAGGGGAGGTAAGGGCTGTACACCGCCTTGGACGACACGGCTCCATATCCATAGTCGATCGTCTCATCCTCTCCTTGCGAGTCTAGATCATGCCCCGTCGAAGGTTTGTCCCATCGGTGCGGATCCCATGTCATGGCATTGGGGAAAAACTCGTCGCTTCGAGCAGGAACGCCAGGGGCTGCGAGGAGAATGTGTCCCGCCGGAACGACCATGCCTGTCTCCGGAATCTGCATCGGTTGTTTGACCTTGCGCATGATCGAGTGAATCGGGCTGTGAAGCCGGAGCGTCTCCTTTATGACATTGTTGTGGAGTGTCAGTTGTTGAAGTGTCTCATAAGCCGGTGCTTTCTCGCCGAGCGTGTTCAGCTGTTCCTGATACAACTCCTCGATGAGATGCGGCCGGTGGGCCAGGTGGAGCATGATCCAAGTTCCTGATGCTGCGGTATTATGCTGCCCACCCATCAGCAACGCTATCATCAGATTCGCGATTTCCTCGTCGGGGATTTGGGTGCCGTCCTTGTATCGGGCGTCCATCAGTGCCCAAAGCATGTCATTGCTGTTATCCTGGTTGCCAGTCGATCGTCGCTTTTGGATGATGTCCATGTACAGCTTCGCCATCATCTGCTGAGCACGATCCCGCCGCCGGTTGACTGGTGTTGGCAACCACGGGAACATGAAGTTGACGGGTGCGAAGCCGTCATCGAGATGACGGTAGTATGTTGCGAACGATGAGTCGAACGCGTCCCTGACCTCTCTACCTTGCAGGGATCCTGCCGCGGCGTACAAGGACATCTCTGAGAGCACTGTAGAGATATCGCATATGCCACCGTCCCCCTGGAAGGCAGCGTTGCTGTCGACGTACTGCTCGACTTCGCTGACGAATTGCGGAACGTAAGCACGGAGACTCTGGCTTGTGAAGCCTTCTTTCAGCAACCGCTTCTGGTCCATGAAGCGTGCATTGTCGACATCGTAGACAACACCCGGGCCGAAGACCGGTACCGTGAGTGGCCCGTACACTTCTTCTGCATTGAGATCCTTCAGCTTGCCGTTGAGGATGAAATTGTTTCCTTTGGCTCCCAAGTAGACAGTGACCTTCATCCCAAGCAGCCCAAAGGTGAAGACATCGCCATACAATTTCCTGCACCTGAAGAAGAACCTGTACGGATCCTGGCCATATTCTACCGTGCTCCCAATCAACGGAACCCAATGCCACACGACTGGCGGTCTGTGTGGGTCTCGATAGAATAGCTGCTTTAGGATATTTGCTACGATGGAGATCGATATTACAGATACCAGTGATGTGAGGATCTTGCCAACCGGAATTGACATCTTCGTGTTCCGGCAGTCTCTGCTTTCATGTGGCCCTGCTATGGTGCGGAAG
This sequence comes from Cladophialophora carrionii CBS 160.54, assembly GCF_000365165.1. Taxonomy (NCBI): domain Eukaryota; kingdom Fungi; phylum Ascomycota; class Eurotiomycetes; order Chaetothyriales; family Herpotrichiellaceae; genus Cladophialophora; species Cladophialophora carrionii. The sequence continues at coordinate 3,038,855 of NW_008481828.1, forward strand.
GTAGAGGCGCTAGTGGGTGTGGCCAAGTAGTCAATGAGAACAATCACCTGCGGAAAGAATATCGTCGAGTCGATATAGTGGTTCTATTTAGCGGTGAAGAGCGCGCCGGATCTAAAGCGGCGGGCACCTTACAGGGTACGTGAGAGGCAGGCTTCTTATGGATGGAAGCCCATGAGGCCGTCAGCGATGCCTGCCAACTGTTCCAGTCTACCCGGCACCCTCAATCATCGATAGACTAGGACCTCGAAGATACCAACCTTTGGCTTTCATCAGTCACAGATACTGTATTCCATCGAAGAGCATGCTCTGATTGCCCGAATGGAGTGATTCACTGGCTGTGAACGAGACGCGGCACAGTTGAAGCAGTGAGAAGCAGCTCGTTCTGGACTAGACAACCACGTGACTGACGAAGTTTCCTACGGCGGAGCATCTGTCGGCTAGCCAGTGATTGGTCGGCCTCTGATGACTCGCACCGTGCCAAGATTTCGTGCCAGCAGCCGCGATTTCCCCACTTGCGGCAGGCGGTCAGGCAAAAGTTCGACCGACTTGCAGAATTTCATATTGAGAGAGAACCTCAGGTCACTCAAGGGCGTCCAAGAGATAAGCATCGTCGGAGCCTTCATAATCGCAATGGACGATGAACTCACGGTATATGACATTTCTCTGTTCTGCCACCCGTCCATCACCGGCTGACTGATCTGCGGCAGGAACGGCTCAAAGGCCATGCCCGTTCCTTCGACAGCCTCTTATCTCTCATCCCAGCAAAGCTCTACTATAGCGGAGATGTCAGCGTACGTTAGTCCACGACGGTCTTACCCTAGCGAGACTGCGTTTGCTCATTTCTCTGCAGGATCAATGGAAACGGAAAAAGCAGACGCCGGAAGAGAAGCGGGCGGCAAAAATGGCGAAACTGGACCCCGACAATTGGAAGAGCGCAAAGGACATCATGGACGAACGAGCTGCCGCCGCCGCCCTGAAACGAAAGCGGGAAGCTGGGGAAGACGAAGATGAATCCGCTGAAAGTCCCAACTTGGGCGATGGTGACGACCTAGAACCACCGAAAGCTGTCCTCGACGCACAGCAGCCGAAACAGAAGAAGCGCAAGGTCGATGTCAACACCAAGACCGAGCCAGAGACCCCAGAGGACAGGCGACGCCGGAAAGCCGAAGAACGAGCGGCAAAGCGGGAACGTAAGAAAGAGAAAAAGGCCAAAGCAAAAGAGAAGGCGGAGCGACAGAAAGCAAAGAAGAGGGAAGCACAAGGTCAATTCAATACCATCAGCAACGACACACCCTCGACGAAACCGAAGAAGGAAGCAAAGGAGCTACAACTAAAAACCCCAGTTGATTTGACGACTCCAGTGGGACGGGCAGAAGAAGCTGCTCAAGACGATGGTCCTCATCGAGCCGAATCACCATCCACGGCTTCGTCAGAAGCAGAAGAAGAGGCCGAAGAGGTCTTCTCGCCACAGCATGAATCTGGCGTATCCTCGACATCATCCGTTCAACCAGCCTCGATCGACGAAACCATAAAACCAGACGAACAAACCACCTCATTCCCCCCACCAACCACATCAACAAATCAAATCGACACCTCCAAAGATCCACGCCAACGCCTCCAAGAAGCCCTTTCTCAATTCCGCGCCGAGCGCAAAGCCGAGGGCACCGACGGCCGCCCACCCAAGAACAGACAAGAACTCCTCGACCAACGGCGCCGGAAGGAAGAAGCCCGAAAAGCCGCCAAAAAGGAACAAAGAGCCCGCGAGAAGGAGGAAGAGGCGCGTCGCCAGGACGAAGAGATCGCGCGACGCTTCTCGCCGGGTGGCTCCGGCTCACTCCTGGCGTCGCCTCGGTCCCCGATCATCGGTGACAACAACAGCTCCAACAATTTCACGTTCGGCCGCATCGCCTTCTCGGATGGCACAACCCTTGACCCCTCCACCTCGGATGTTATCGACCCGCACAAAAAGAAAGGACCCCGAGACGTGGCCTCGCAGCTCCAGCTCGCACAGGCCAAGAAAGCGCGCCTCGCGGGGCTGGACGAAGAGAAGCGCAGCGAGATCGAGCAGAAAGACATGTGGTTGAACGCCAAGCGGCGAGCACATGGCGAGCACGTGCGCGACGATAGTTCTCTGTTGAAGAAGGCGCTGAAGAGACAGCAGGGCCAGAAGAAGAAGAGCGAGAAGGATTGGACGGAGCGGATGGAGGGCGTGAAGAAGGCGCAGGAGACGAAACAAAAGAAGAGGACTGAGAACCTGGCCAGGGGGAAGGAGGAGAAGCGGGCGGGCAAGGGCAAGAAGGTTAAACGGCCAGGCTTTGAAGGGAGTTTCAAGGGGAGGACTGGTGGCGGAAGGAAAAAGTCGTGATTAGGATGTCTGGGAAGCGTGGGCATTGCGTAGAGTAGCGTGTCGCAGTAACGCAGAGCCGAGCAGGGCAGAGCAGAGCGAAGCAAGGCATTGGAATGAGTGGAATTGAATTGATTTGGAACGAGTTAAGATGAAGTGAACTTAGCAAGACTCTAGTCCTCCATCTCGTAGCAGCGGAACACAACCTCTCAGCAGCATCAGCAGAACAGGGTGATAGTAGCTTAAACAGGTTCTGCCACCTCTAGGCAAGCCTCATCACGAGGGCCATCGCTATTGCTAGACTATCTCATATCCCATCTCCCATCTGCCATCTGCCATCTGCCATATTCCACGTCCTACACGGCACGCTCCATGTCCACGTCCACCACACCGTTCCGCCACGATTTTCAAGGCAGACTCGGATCAGAAGAGAAAAAGCCAGCCAGGTAAGAACGGCCACCTCACATGACGCACCACTAAAGAAACGCTTCGACTGGACCTGCTCCCTTCGTTCCTTCCTCTCATCTACTGTAGTTATCGCGAGCAACGGACGCAGAGTAGAGCAGATCGGCCACTTGACGGGTACATGAACATATACTTTTTCGAACGAGCAAAAAGGAAGCAGCAGACAACGGCCACGTGGTGACGACTGACGACTGACGACTGACGACTGACGACTGGGCGCGTCTCCGTGCGGTCGTGTTGGGACGATGCCGATCCATTATCCTTCCTCCTTCCTCCTTGATCCTTCATCCTTGATATTCGATATGTTCTCCAGGCGCAAGTCTAGGCATCGACGACGGGCAATTCTGTCTGTCGACATTCGACACGCACTTGCACGCCACGATAGATCCCTCGCTGTCCCGTGTCTGTTGATGTGGCTAGGCTTGTTCCCGGCGACGGAATGACGGGACGGTGCCGCTGTCCGTCTCAGAAGTGGTCTCCTCGGTAATATGATGCCCTTGACACCCTTCCAAAGATCGATCATGGTGTTATTGGTGTTATTGGTGTTATTGGTGTTATTGGTGTTATTGGTGTTATTGGTGTTATTGGTGTTATTGGTGTTATTGGTGTTATTGGTGTTATTGGT
>NW_008481828.1:3042298-3101313 GCF_000365165.1 Cladophialophora carrionii CBS 160.54
TTGGTGTTATTGGTGTTATTGGTGTTATTGGTGTTATTGGTGTTATTGGTGTTATTGGTGTTATTGGTGTTATTGGTGTTATTGGTGTTATTGGTCTCCATGGTCTCAGTGGTGATTTGGTTGTGATGCATCATATCACGCTGATGGTGAAGAGACCCAGGCGGGACGAAGACAGACCAGACCAACACAGACCAGGCCGGACCAATCAACTTGGGAAGGATACATCGCCTCGACCACGGTACGGTTGAGTATAGCGTAGGCTAGTTCTATGGCAAGTGGAGGTACTGGTGTCTGTGTAGGAGTAGGTGCAGGTGTAGGTACTGGTGTAGGTACTGGTGTAGGTGCAGGTGGCCGACTGACCGGATGTGAGCACCGAGCAGATAGATCCTCCACGCATCACTTCAGCATCATATCGGTCAGTATCAGCGGGTATAGGATCAGACAGGGTGATCCGCATTTCTGCTCGTCGAGGCATTCCAGGTCGTGGTGACCATCCGATGCGGCGCAGCATCTCACTTTGCTGTGCGTGACGGCCCTGGCGACGATGGAGATGCCGCCGAAGTACTGTACCTTTACAGTGTTATGATATCCAGATGTTGCTTCCATGTCACCACGCTGCGCCATCGTCACACTGCGGCATCGTCGCATTGCGCCATACAGGAATCATAACATTGTAGCAGCAACTCCTCACAGGAGGGGCCCACCTTGCGACTGTACTGCCCTAGTCAAGTCAAGTTCGCCATGTCCTCCATGATGCCCTCCATGACGGAGTGGTACAGTTGATGCTGCGCCTCCGCGGTGGTTTGGTCGAAGAGTAAATACCCATGCAGCAGGGCGGTCAAGTTGCGCTGTTTGTCGACATCCCACATCTTGATCAGGTTGACGTGCCTCACCACGGCCCACGACCGAGGGTGTACCTGTGACGACTTTTCATCTCGCAGCAAGAACCAGCACAGCATCATGGGCGCGCCGGAGCGATCGAGCAAATGACGACGCAAGCGCTCCTCCAAATGCTGCAGCTCCGCCGCGATTTCGACGGCAGACCTCGCGTGCTCGAGGAAGATGGATAGTACCCAGAGAACGCAGAACACGCGGGGTATGGAGACGAGGTTCTTCCTCGTCGGATCGCGAAAGGCCTGGAGACGCGCGAGGTCGACGGTTCCGAAGACGAGGCGGTGAAGCGGCGACTGGGCCTCGAAGAAGGCACTCTGGGACTGGAAGAGGGAAGGGCTGGATCGCGAAAGCCAGTGCAGGTCGGACAGGAAGTGCCAAGTCTCGTGATACGAGGACAACAGCCAAGACAGTGGTGGTGTCGGTTGTGCTGCTAGTGTGCCGGACGTTGGGTGAGAGGTCACGGTCATGGTCACGCTGTTGCGGTCGTTGCGGTCGCTACGGAAGGGGATCTTGAAATTTCCCCTGTTGAGGATGATGGACCTGTCAGTCGTTTAGCCAGTGGTGGACGGACGTCTGATTCGGGATTCAGGTAAATACCATGCCAGCATGCATTGCACCTCCGGGGTCAGCGTCGAGATGCCCCCTTTCCGCTTCACCATCAGTTCGAGGCCGTTGACATGAGCCTGTAAAGCGTCGGTCGCTGTCAAAGTTGACTAGAGCCTCTCTTAATTAGTTCGCCTGAAAAGCCTTCCAAAGCATGATGAGCGCCTGTACTGTACCTCGAATGCCCAAAGTAGGATGACAGCGTAGATGGTGCCTTCACAGGTGCTGACACTCCCGTTCAGGCGACCACTGATCATCCGCACGCATTCGACCTTGTGGTAGTTCGCTTCTGGGGACAAGGTGGCGCCCTGGGTGTTCGCCTGAATGGATGCGAACAGGGCCAAGGCGGCATGGAAGGCAGCTGCGTCCTTCATCGCCATCTGGATGGTGGTCACGATAGCATTGGGCGGAGATCTTTCAGGCTGGATGTCGAACATGGTGGCGGCAGCAACATTGACGGCTGATCACGCTGCATGTCAGATGGATACAAAGTAAGAGCAACAAACGACTCGACACGACCTTGGGCTGACACACCGAAATCAAAGAGCTCGTCGGAGCGAAGGGAATGTTTCGACACAGGGTGAGTCCGGAAGGGATCGCGTTTGCTGGCATCAACCGAAGACTGTGGGCCGGACTTGGTTGTCTGGACATGGTGTGACTGCTCAGACGATGTTTGACATGCCTCCGTGTCCTCGTCACCCCAGTCGGACACGTCTGCGTAGTAGTTACTCAGCCACCCATGGACAAAGACAGTGGGACAGGTGCACCCACGGTAGATGGCAGTCCAGGCATGGCGAGGTTTCTTCTGTGCATCTGGAGTTCTGCGCGCGACCTCCAAGCTGCTGGGCTTGATGGTCGACTTGCGATGCGAGACAGTGGCTGCGTGAGACCGGGCTCTGGCCTGCTGCTCGTACTTTGCTGCCAGTGGTGCTCGGGTTGGTAGAGATTCGACAAAAAGAAATCGACGGTCCATCGCATCCAGCCAATACCTGGCGCATCATTCAGCTGGTCTCGGGAACACGATCGACAGGAGATACGCGGGCAAAGACAATGGAGGCCGACATGAGCTGATGAATGTCGGGCGGAGCGGACAGCTTGGGAGGAAGCTTGGTATACGACAGTGCGTACCATCCATGTGGTTTGGGATTTCTGAGCGACTACAGTATCTAGTTCGCCAGGCTTCGGGGATTAGAATAATCCTGGCGACAGGTCTAGGAATCGCTTAAAGGTGGCCGCCCAGAAGGAGCCGCTGCCGACGGATTGGGTCAGGCTTCGGGGCAATCAGCGTTGAGCATCTCAACTTTACGCCTCCGCGAGTCCAAACGACGGATGAGGTCATTGAAGACTTGATCCTGTATGGCTCGATCGAACAGGTCCAAAGCCACCGCGTGAAGGGATCCGCTGAGTCAGGCACGGAGAGCGACATGATGAGTGATCTCTTAGTGACACAGAACCGGCTTGAACCAGGGATGCAGCGCAATCAGCTGCCCTTTCGCCATCAGACACCGTGTATATACCCAGTTTGCCGCCTTGAGATGCTCATAGCCTTGTATGCCCTTAGTAGATTCCTCGGGAAATTATGCCCTATATGTCCCCCCTATCCACCCATAGTGGTCCTTGTCATGTGTAGGCGCTGCGCTGTCTTATCTTCGGCCCGTATCGGTATAGCACCCAAGGAATTGGTAGCAGAGCGACAGTGACAAAGCCGAGTAGACTCGTAGCCCAGGCTACGCCCATGCCACGGTACCTGGAAACCGCTGTTAGCAGATGCTCTTCTTTGAGAATATCAGCGCATATGATCGAGGAACAGCTCACATCTGCACTGTAAAAAGCGGGAAAACCCCGCCGACACAGTATCTCAAGAACCCGTTGGCTGCCGCAGCGCTCGCACCCGCCAGAGGCCCGTACGTATCAATCAGATACAACACGCAAGACCCAAACACAAGCATATTTCCAATCGCGAACGGGATTGTAGCCAACACCGGCGATATCCAATGAATGCCGCTCCTTGCTGTCCAGGCAAACCAGAACAGTCCAATAGGCAAGAGAAAGGACCCGATCATCGCACAGTAAAGTCGTTCTTCGGGCGGTAGCGGCGAGAAGTCGCCCCGGATCTGCCTTTTCAACGTCTTCTTCTTGTAGGTCAAGTTGTTGATCAGGATGAACATCATCGTTGCGACTGCCACACCGAGTCCCAGGGCCAGGAAGACTAGACCCTCCTCACCGGCATTGAAGTGGTAGATTTGACTCTCCGGGAAGGGCGATTCGAAGACAATGGGGAATGCTGCGAAGAACCCGAACAAGATGCTGAAGTTGAAGGCGGTGTAGATGCTGAAGAAGGCGACAATGGATTCAGTGAACAACATCCTCATCGGTCTCATCAGCGTCACGATCAAGACGAATCGAAACTTGGACATCCCCGGCGGCAGCGGATTTGGAGGAGGTGAAAGTCCAAGTTTCTTCGCCCGGTTTTGCAAGATGATCTTCTTGTACGTCTCTTTCTGTGGCAGTGAAACAGCATAGGCAAGGACGCCCCAGAAGAGGATCAGCCATTGCGTCCATCGCCATCCCTTCTTCATGGCGACATAGCCACCTATGGCCGGTCCTTTACGACACATGTCAGTCGTGAAACTCGGCGCATCGATGTCTCTGGGGGCTTACCCAAGGCCGGGCCCAAGAATGGTGCCGCCAGGAACAGCGCACTTGCGATCGCCCTATGCAAAGGCACAAACAGATCTCCATTGGTCCCTGCTCCGACCGCAAGACATCCAGAGCCGAGAACACCGGCGAAAAGACGGCAAACGACAAGGGAGGCATACGACTTCGACAGGCCAGCGCCCAAGGTCATCAGAAGTGAGGGCGGGAAAAATATCAAATATACAGCACGCCGTCCATAACTCTCCGAGAGCGGAGCGCTCACGACAGGGCCGAGACCCAGTCCCAGAACATAGACCGTGAGCGGGACAAGGGCAGCGGTTTGACTGACGCGAAAATGCTGAGAGACTTCATGCACACCTGGGACACCGTCAGAAACCGGAAAGACGAGAACTCGGCTGGACTGCTGTTACTGGGCGTGTATACAGAGGAACCGAAAGTGCTATTTCTATTGTCAGCCTCTTTCAGACGTACTCGCTCCCCTCGACCACGTACATGGTGAAGCATTGCAAGGCTGGAACCAGAACGTGGTATATCTTCGAAGCTAACGACCAATTCCGCGGATCACCTGGGTCATCCTTGTCAGGGCCTTGTTGGGAAATGATGAAGTGAGTCTTGTTTCATACCCGGATCGTCTTCGCCGTCCCAGTCCTGCGCCGTTTGAGGCACATAGCCAGATCCCGCACTTCTGGTCGTTCTATGGGAATGCTTGGTGCTCAATTTTTCGAGGTCCTGGTGTGTGGCTGTCGGAGGGCCAGGAACTGATTCGAGTGAGGACCTGTCGGGATCGAGCTCCGTCATGTTTTCGGTCTCGACGGTAGAGTCGCAGTGGTCTGCCATGGAGGCACGGTCAAATTCCTTGAGTAGAAGCTCTTAAGACAAAGCACCCCGGGGTATCTCTCTTAGGCGGAGCAGAATTTCGGGAAACGGCCTCGGGGCACTTCGACTGCCATCAGACTATATATCGCAAGGAACGCCACAGCCAGTCACGGGAAAGCCTGGGCAGCGCTGGTTCTTGAGGCAGGCTGTTCCGCCGCAGAGTCACGCCTTACGGAGACAAGCTTGCTCAGCAGCTCCACAGAGGCTCTTCCTTCGTACTGAAATCTGTGAAAGAATGCCCATTTCCCAACAATTCCAACAACCGAGAGTGAAAGAAGTGGAAGGAGGACCCCATGACGGCGACCCCAGAACGAGAGACAATATCTGGTTACTGAACATCCCGCGATTTGCGGAGGAGTTGCCTCGGAGAACGAGCTTGAGAGGGTGTCGGCAGTGACGTCCCCATCAGCAGAAAGGCGCAAGATGAATAAGGAGACGTTGAAACGGCATGACACGGCCACCAGAAATGAATATCAAGTTTCCACGGTGCTCATATCATTGGTGCACATGCCGTGGCTGCTTTGCCCAGCTCTTGGCCGTGGCCATTCGAGCCTGGCGATACACGATCAGTAATCTCGAATAGTTTGGAGGACCTGGGCGCACAGAGCTCATCGGATATGGTGCCGATCTGAGCGGCCACGGGCTGCACATCGCACCATGAAGGTATGAGGTATTCAAGACGGTGGGAGGAGAGACAGAGAGGAGGACGTGAGACGGGAATAGGGAGGACACCTTTAAAGACTCCTGGAAGTAGTCAGCGCAGTCTGATATTGGGATGCTCACCGGAAGGAGCAACGGGTGGAGAATTGAACAGCAAATCATAGACGTGTTCGAGCCAGGCGGATCATGATGTGGAAGGTCTCGCGAATGCTGATATAAGCCCGCCTTATCGAGTCTAGTGCCTCTAGGCCGCACTCTGGATATCGTCCTCCGTAGAACCGAGCACTTTTGACCCTCAGGACAGAGCTGCTCATCGGGCCTCCTCATAAAAACCAGGCAGTGGAATTGACGGATAAGCATAACTTCATTAACCGACGATCATCCATAGTATTGCATCGTCTCGTGGGTGGTTGAATCGGCGCGTGGCCTTTTGTCAATCACTCCAACCTCAGTTGATAATCAACGTCCCATCACTAGCAGACTTGTGCCACCCTTGGACACGCAGACGCCCCTGCTCGTAATAAGACCAGGCCATAAGCATACCTACTGACTACCCTGTTTGTTTCGTATCTCGTTTCTGTGTTTGATCTTTTTCTGGCGACAGACCCAGCAAGTCCCAGTCCGTCCGCCATGTCCACCCTGTGACTTGGAGTTTAAGCTTCGCCTCAAGTCACAGTCTTTTGGTGGCTTAACGGATCTAGGTCTTCGGTGCCTTCGTACTCTTCGCGTCTCATGATGCCCTCTACCGGTCCAAGTAGGCGCTTGAATCCATCTCTGCCGAGCTTGGCAACGGTGACATTATCCTTCGCAATCACGCTCGCAGCTCGAGGCTTGTCATCCAACAGAGCGAGTTCACCAAAGAAGTCGCCTCGGCCGTATTCTTTGACAGCGTGGTCCACTCCATGTTTGTATGCCACCGCATGGCCTGACTCCAGAAGGTAGAAGGCGTCGCCTGGCTCGCCCTCGGTGATGATGTTCTGACCCGGTTCGAACTTGACAGTCTCCAACGCGTCGGCGATCTTGGCTCGTTCGTACGGTTTGAGGGACGAGAGCAACGGTACTTCTCCGAGGAAACCTTCGTACATTTCTCTTTTCTGGAAGGCGTTGTTCATAAGGATTCGCCGGAATGTGACACGATCCAAGGCCCACAGCAGACCACCTTTGGATGCACTGACAACTGTAGCAGCACGAGGAGCGTTGTACATCAGAGCGAGTTCACCAAAGCTCCCACCAGGTCCAATCGTAGCAACTTTATTTCCCATCCCATCAGGGCCAGCTTCGACGGCTCCGCTTGGGTTGATATAGATATCGAAGTCGCCCGACTCGATCACGTAGAAGAAATCGCCTTCGTCACCCTGTGTGATGACCTTGATGTTCGGCGCGGGGATGCTTTTCTCTACGAGTGCGTCGAGCACCAAGTTGAAGGAGTCCTCATCCAGGCTGGAAAACAAAAAGTTACCCGACACAGCGGCTCTGAGTCTCTCGAGTTGCTCAGCCGTCTTGGAGTGCTTGGGGGGTTTCCAGTTGCCTGAATCGGAATCTGGTTGCATCGATTCGGCGGAGACAGAGGTTCGGCGGCCGGCAGCATAATTATTTGGCAGTGGTTGGGCTTGCTGTGAGGTGTCCTCAGTGGCCTGATTGCCTAACCAGTTGCCAAACAAGCTGCCACCAGCAGCACCGCCGGCCGCGGCGCCAAAGCCAGAGCCCCCAAAAGGTGAACGACCCGAGTCGCGGTTCTTGAAGGTGGCATCGGTAGGGGACCCAAAGGTATCACGTTCTTCTTCTTCCTCTTGTATGCTGTTCTTTGCTGCGAAAGGGCTGCGGTTGTCGAACGGGCCAGCAGTGTCTGCCATCTTGCCGTTCGTGCTCAAGTTCGAGGGCGACTTGGCTGATTTGTGGGAAGCCCGCTCGAATTCGAGCTGACGGTTGAAGTAATTCGCACAATACTGGAGAGGGTCTTCCGGTTTGGCTTGTTGCAAGTCTTTAACCAGGGTATCGATGATAGCTTGGTGAGAAGCAGGAAGAGATGCAGACATTGGCGATGAGGTTCGAGAGGCGGGGAGGTTGCAGTGGGTGGGTATGAGACCCCAGACGGGAGCTGCTTGTCGTTGGCTTAAACTCAAGTGAGGATATCTTGTGGACTGACCCGACTGGATTTCTTCTGGTGCTTAGAGGAATAGGAGAGGACCCTCTCCACTAGGGTGTCCTGTCACTGATGTGGTCCGTGAGACTGGTGGACCACAGACCGCGGCTTGCAGCTTGCGGATTGCGGTTGCGACGAAGGAGACAGGGATGGGCAAGGGCGAAATGCCGTATCAGGGAAGGTAGTGTCTGTCCGTGATGCTTCTGTTCACTGTCAATTGACGAGTGAAACTCTCGCAGGGGACCAAACGCACCAGAGAGCTTTCCGGGCTTCCTCCTGCAGTGCGAACCAGGGCTGTCCAAGCACTGGTGGACTCTTCGAGCCGTGAGGTGGGGCAATGAGCGAGTCTGAATCGCAGATGACGCAGCGGAGGGGCAGCCGAGGACCGATGCAAGACGCCAGGTGTGTTCTGATTACCGACAGAGATTGGGTGGCAAGCGAGTAGCAAGGGCGCAGACACACGGGCAAACCCAGCTGATATAAACAAGACCAGACCGAGAGGAGGGGAAGCAGCAACCGTTGAACAGGCGAGGGGTAAGCAGGACAGCGCGAAAGACTATGTTATGGATTGACACGAGCTTTCTGGAATGTTGATTGCATCAGGGCGAATCCGCACGCTTTGTACGAGCAAGACAGCTGATGGCTCTTCACCGATGCAGGGCACATCTCGAAAACAGGGCAAGAATAACCCAAAGGAGCGTGCAATTAGCGGGGAAAGAGCTTCGACGTACCAGAAGCTCGCAGCACCAAAGCACCAAGCTGGTGAAGCCACCAAAGCGTCTGGCCTGCTGACGTAGTTCAAGCGGTCAACTGCACGCACCGCACGCCCAATGCACTGATTGGGTATGACGCTGCATTGCGCGTGCAGCGCTCGGACGCCCTCTGGCTTCTGGCGCTTCTAGAAAACGACGAGAACATTTCCTGTATCGTGAGAGCATCACCCATGCCGGCACCAACCCGTCTGCTGTATTAATTATCTCCCGGTACAAGCACAACTCAGTGGGGATATCTACAAGAGAAAAACAGGATCCAAACCCACCATGCGCCATACAAGCGATGCACCTGGAGCACTGCGATCCAGCATCAACCCCTCCTCATAGCTCTGCGTCCCGGCCACCGTCATACACAAGCTGAAAGCATTGAGACCTTCTCATGAAGAGCACCTGCGTTCCACCCGGCCCAACAAGTGCGCGGCGTCGAACAAGACATCATGCAGGGACTGGCTCCCTGGCCACGTTCTGCTCTATCACTTTACCCTTTCCACGTCTCCCCAAACACCGACATGCAGCCGCCTTTGAGAACTAGTCAAAGATCTTCTTAAAGAACGAGCTGACCCTGTGCTTTTTCTTCTTATCCTTGGCCGACCCCGGGGTGCTGGAGGGGGTGGTGGACGCGGGTTTCTTTGCGGGTGTTGAAGTTGCGCTGCTCGTCGGAGCAGTCGTTGTAGCAGGGGCTGCCGCCTTAGTCTCTTCCTCCTTGGCCGCTGGTGCAGCAGCGGCCGCCTCTTTCGGAGGCTCAGTTGTGGTAGCCTCGTGGGCAGCCGCCGCCTCGGTTGATGGGACGGTGGTTTGTTCCGTGTCATTCTTGATCCCAAGTTGTACTGCAGGCTCATCTAGCAGCGTGGGGTCCTCTGCACCATCAGAGACTGCCGCAGCAGCAGAGTTGGAAACTCCTGGAGCAGCAGAAGGTGCGTGAGGCGGGGCATACTCGGTGTTGTCGCCCTCTGTCTTCTCGGGTACGACCGTGGTCTTAGGTGCTTCGCTTGGCTCAGCGCTTCCGTCAGTGCCGTCAGCCACTGCGGCGGCGGCGGTAGGTAACTGTCCAGGCGCGGGAGTGCTTGATGTCTCTCCAGTCGGAGCTGGCGCAGTGGCAGAAGTGGCTGCAGCAACCGTAGGCGCAGGCTCTCCAGCTTCGTCATGCTCCGGCACTTTCTTCAGTAGCTCCTGTTCTACCTCAGACTTCTCTTTTACGGCTTCGGCAGATGTGGCAGCTTCAGGATCAGCGTGTGCCTCGGCGATTGACTCCTTCACTTTCTCGGGGACGCCGGATGCTGGAGCTGCGGCGGCGGCGGCGGCGGTGGCCGCAATGTTCGGTGCATGTTCTCCAGCTGCTTCATTTTCAGGCACTTTCTTCAGTAATTCTTGTTCGACTTCGGCCTTCTCTTTCACAGCTTCCGATGAAGTGGTAGCCTCCGGCTCGGCATGCGCCTCCGCAATCGACTCCTTGACTGTTTCGGGGACTGCGGGCGTTGTTGCTTGAGCTTTGGTGTCTTCTAAAGGCACCTTGGCGGCCAAGTCGGCAGCAGTCGTGCTCGGGCCAGAAGAGCTGATAAATGGACTGGCATCCAGCGATTTGTCTGCGTTCTCGCCCATGGGGAGAGACGACTCCGGGATCAGGTTTTCCTTCTTGGCTGCCGTGCCACCCAGTCCTAGTGCAGCCAATGCACCCCCAAGTATGCCCGCGCCCCCCTTCTCGTAGGCTTCTTGTGAGGTAGTTACAGCGGAGTGGATAGTGTTGGAAGTGACCTCACTCAAAGGAGGAATCTTCTCCCCTGCCGGTACATTGACGGGATTGCTTGCTCCCTCGCTTGGTGGCATAGGATTCACGCCAAAAGAGTCTGGTTCATTTGCTGGAGTCTCTGGGAATGCGCCGGGCGCACCGTGCAGGTGGGAGTCCGACGCCGGTGTCACTAAATCACTCACACTTAGTACCTTTTCTCGCGCTTATGGTAGGAATGCCTACCTTCAGTCGCCTCCTTCTTAGGCTCTAGAGGTACCCCACCAGCCAAGGCAGCGGTAGTGCTCTCTGGGGCTGCGCTGGAGGTGGTGAATGCCTCTGGCACGACCGACGCCTTGGGCTTGATCTGCTCTGGATGTAGGACATTGTTGATGTTGCCGTGACCGTCATCCTCCTGAGGAGCTTCTGGATCAATAATCCACTGGTCATTAACCACGAACTTGTACAGAATCTTCTCGTCGGCCTTTGGCAGCTCCACGTCCTTCTGCCAGATGTCGCCGACCTTATCTAGTTGCACGCTCTTGCCCCAGTCGTCGAAGGTGCCCGTAACATGGACGTCGTTGGCCTCTGGATGGGGCCTGTGGATGGGGATCAGCTACTGTTGCGGCACGAGCGCATGGACGCTCAGGGGCAGGACCCAGTGCGCACTGACGTACCATTTGAAGAGGAAGCTACCCATAATGCCAATGGTTTCAGAACGCACTGCAAAAGCACACAAGAACAGAAAATTGATGATGCGGGAGATGGTTAAAACAGGCAACAGGCGACCGCGACGCAGAAATGCTAGAGAAGCAGAACGAAGAGTTGTGGTACGGCAAGAATCACCTAATATGATGGCATGGGTGGAGTTGGCCTGCAACAAGGTGGGAGGCTGGGACGGTGCTACTGGCAGCTACTCTGGTCCTCACACGCACTACGAGTTACTGGAGGGCGTCTCCAGGGGCGGGTTTAGCCACCTAGCCCAGCTGCAAGTCACGGGCTTGACGGGCTCTGCAACGGCCGTGACGGCGTCATGCACGCCAATCAACGCCCCGCTAACACCGATTCCCCGTTGGAGTCCTCACTGCAGCAGTGAAGGTCATCCATAATTAACTCTTTCTCTCAGTGGCACCCGTCGCCGATTTTCTGTTTAGTGGCTTACGTCCTGCTCCGAGCGCGTCCAAATATCGCTGCTCGTACCTCCGATCGGGATGCGCCTCGTCAAGCGACATATCGACAATGACGGAAGTGGGAGCGTCACACTGTGTCCAGAAGAACCTGAGGACATGGTAAGTCGCACTTCTTCCAATATGTCGAAGGCATTCTGAGGAGTAAAACAGTGGCATGCTTACAACCTCATTCGTCCTGCAGACCTTCTTACCGCATCTGCGATACGGCGCGTGACCACCGAATCATCTTCGACTGGCTCTACCGCCTCGCAACGGGTACACACCAATCTAACAATACGAGTCAAGTCCACCGACTTCGATCCACAAGCCGGCCAACTCCATGTCTCCGGTCAGATCGCCCGGGAGAACAGATATACCAAAATCGGGCAATTCCATACTCTCGACCTAGAACTGAACCGCAATTTCACCCTCGAGAAGGAAGTCGAAGGTGACAATGGCGGCGAAGGCTGGGACAGTGTTGCACGTGCACAACTGGAAGAAGCCATCGACCAGACTCGAGGCACCGAAGCAGTGGCGGTAGTCATGCAGGAGGGCCTGGCCAATATATGTTTCATTACACAGTTTCAAACTGTCCTGAGACAAAAGGTCGAGGCCTCAGTACCGCGCAAACGTACGGGAGCTGGAAGGTCGGCCGACCATGACAAGGGATTGCAGAAGTTCTTTGGTACAGTGCTGGACACTTTAACACGACAGCTTCAAGGCCTGATGGAGAATAAAGACAGCAGCTCAAATTTCCCAATCCTGTTAGCAAGCCCTGGCTTTACGGCTGCCGGCTTCCTCAAACACATCACCGAGACCGCCTCTGCGAAGGGTGACAAATTGCTCCAAGACCTGGTGAAACGGAAAGCCTTCATTGTCATTCACAGCAGCTCAGGTCATCTGCACAGCCTGAATGAAGTGCTCAAAAGCCCCGAGGTTTTGGTGAGGCTGAAGGATACGAAATACGCCAGAGAGACCTCCTTAATGGACGACTTCTTTGCGCTCCTGCGGAAGGATGATGGGCGGGCTTGGTACGGTCCGAGAGAGGTCGAGACATGTGTCGACAAGGGCGCAGTAGGACGAGGAGGAGGTGTCCTCCTAATCAGCAATGCTCTCTTCCGCAGCCAAGATGTAGCTACGAGACGAAGATGGGTCAGGCTGGTCGACAGAGTGAGGGAAGTCGAAGGTGGAGAAGTCAGGGTGCTCAGTAGTGATCACGAAAGTGGAAAAAGATTGGAGGGGCTTGGAGGCATTGCTGCCATCTTGACGTTTCCCATTGACGATATTGAGTCAGATGGCGAAGATTCCGGGGAGGATAGAAGCGAAGAATCTTAGCTTCGTTTCAGACCTGAAAGTCCTCCGAATGTTCAGCCAGTACTCCGTAGTCAGTCTGATCACCAGCCAGGATGTTTGCTCAGTGAAGCTCTACTACGAGTTACGCAGGTGGGCAGTCTAATTATCTGGCTTGGAATGCGGAAGGTCTCCGCAGCACGTGATAGTGACGTTGACGTGTCTTATTTGTTGACGCGCTACACATCCGCGCGCGGTCAACCAGGATCAGGCTCGCTAAAACAATACGGTGCCTCAAGCCGGACGACTTCAATCCGTCTTCCCCCCTTCCTGAACCATGCCATGGCCCGCAAAGCCTCCTATGACCCTCAAGGAGGCCAAGCGGGCATACAAGCGAGATGGCGCCACTGTTCGATACACCGCGTCACAAATGGCCCGCGCCGACAGGATCGATGCCCGGGAAGAGAAGCGCAAGAAAGAACTAGAAAGGAACAGACAAAGAGTTGAGAACAAGCGCAAGCGGGAAGAGAAAGCGGAAAGAGAGCGCACAGTGAGGCAGAAGATGCTGGAGGAGGGCAGGATTAGCATTGAGGATACTTGGGGGAAAGTCACCGCAAGTCAACCTAGGTTGAACAGATTCTTTGGACAAAAGGCTGTTGCCGCTTCAGTGAAAGGCAAAGGCGACAAAGAGGATTCTGTCAGCGCGGATAAGGAGTCTGTTTTGACAGAGGAGACTGTCGCGAATGACATATCACAGGGACTTCGGGATGCTGTGCAGGAGGAAATACCAATAACCGTGTCGAGAGCTGCGCATGCTCCTCCACCCAGGACGACTGACCCGACTCTCACTTCTGCCGATAAAAGCCAACCCGTTCAAGCAAAACCGTCTTCTTTGGGTGATGACCGACCTCCAGGACTAAGAGTGCTCACTTCCTCACAAGCCAACGCCCGTTCATCAGCACCGGCAGGAACTGTCAACAAATCACACTGCGGACCACCACCGAGTTGTGCCGAGCTTCCACAAAGTAGCCTACCTGTTTCTTTGGGTTCGTCAGCGTCACCCAGAGATACAGGACAGTCCCTCCGTGCCTCGCCGTGGTCAGTTAGGCGTGATTCCGTCGCAGCGGGCTCTCCAGGCTCCCCAACGGAACTGCTTTTTGCGAAAGTAGGAATCGATGCGGGCAGGGAAAAGGTCGAGCGGAAACGACATAGGCTAGAGCGTTCCACGCCCGAACAAGAAGGGTTCAACAAAACCGTGACCGCACAAGTGCAACTTCCCCAGTCCAGTCTTGACGTGGAAGACGACGAAGATTTCACAGATGGTATCGACGACGAAACATTTCTCATGCTATGTGCGACACAAAAGCCCATCCAAATCGCTCCCTCAACGCCACCCCGTGAGCCTCCGACGTCCCCAACCTCGAGCGTCGACACGCGAATTTGTTCGTCCCCCAAGCAAGGCTGCAGGGTGGAACATGGAGCTAGGACAAGCAGAACTACACAAGCCACAATCAAGCCATCGAAAGAATTATCAGAAAGCTTCAACTCGGTTTTCAATGAGATCGAAGATGAAGATCTCCTTGCTCTGGCTGTAGAAGTCGAGGCTCAGCTGGCTACAACAAAACAAACATCCACAGAAGCACCAGCGGCAATGAGTGCAAAAGTTGAGCCTCCACCTTTAGCGCAGCAGCAGCCTCTGAGGTCACGCGGGACGCCGAAGCGACAATCTGCCGCTCCGCGTGGAAGAGCGAAAGTCACCAGACAAGAGGCTCCATCTCAAGAGACGACCGCAGGCGCGGCTCGGACGCCAACATCGCAAAATTTTGCAGAGGAGACAGCGAAGCTGAAAGTCAATGTGAATCTCTCGCGAGCATATACGACGCCCCGGATTCCAGGGGTCGCAGGATCCGGACCATCGGATTCTCAAGCAATAGAGTTGAGCGGCAGGGCAAGTTGGAAAAGTGCCCGAGCGACGGGCATGAATATCCGAGCTACAGACAGCAACCCTCGAGCTGCCGTTTCGAATCCGCGAGTGAATGGTTCAACTCCGAGCTCAGGAGATCCTAAAGCTCCTGGACATAACAAGAGTGTCTCACCTTCACGTCCGCGGGGATACTCTCCTAAACCATCTCCCACGCCTTCCCCTTGGCCTAAACCAGTGAAAAGACACCGCTACCCCTGGGATGTCAGTCCTACGGATGAATTTCCTGGGTTGGGTCCCTCAACGCAGACCTTGTCCTTGGAATTGCTCGCACAAGTGGAAGCCCAGATCAGGGACGAGGAGCGAAAGCTTCAAACACGGTGACGTGAAAGATCGAGCAGTGATACCCTTTAATTCAGAGTAACGGGTTCCCAATTCTCACGCCTTCGCCTTGCACTGCATCGCCGGCTATTTTGAGAGTGAGGAGACTGGATGTTCGACTCCCTTGGTCGCCCAGACATGATCAGCTTCGGTGTGCCAGCAATGACACATCAGCGGATCGACGACGACACGATTGCGTTGTGGTTTTCAAGATCAATATGGCATCGGCTTCAGCATCAGCATCAGCACTGGCATGGCACGGTAATGGGAGGAATCATTGCTGCATTGCCTGCAGGATACAGGCTCAGGTCACACGGTAGTGTAGCATCGGACATCTGGGTTTGGCATCTTGCATTTGTTTTCTGGTGGTCATTGTATGGCGTTGCATTGATGAATAGCATTGCATGCTGCTTTACGGCACACAAGGGTTGGATATTGCATGAATTAATGCTCATGAATTGACGTTTGAATACTCCATAGACAGCCACAGAACGAGCAGCATAAGCATTCAACTGCTTAGCTACACGTTACATTGACCGCAGAATGCGAAGTTAGTCCTGTACTGCATGATGGCTCACAGCCTTGACGCCACGGAGGCACGTACAAAGGCAGTCTCGGTGATCCCATGATAAACCAACCAGGAGCGTGGGAGCACTGTGATAGCTCGTGCCTACGGTGTTGTCAGCAGATTTCTGCATTAGGCTGGTAGAGAAGAGGGCGCCTCAGAAACCATGGCAACATCTGAGAGAAGTCGTAGCAGTGCGGACAAAATGAGCGAAGTCAGAGTTCCGTGTGGAGTTTTGCCTCGTGTTCTGATCTCAGTTGGAGAACTGCGTCGTGTGTGTACTCAGTATTGACTTGCTTCACTTTGGGACTTCTTGGTCGCCCAGTCTTTCGCAATGGCATTTCTCCTTGTGGCCACACGCGTGCAAGTCCTTCGAAGCACTGGAAAGCCTATGGTGATGATGATGACATGAAACCATGCATGTCCGCAAACACCACACGGTCTACCTCCGCCTGAAGCTGCGGTGAAAGATGTCCATCAGAGCCATCTTCTACAGCAAGTTTGACCCTCAAGAAGGCAAGCCATTACTCGATGTGATACTGAGACAACTTCTCATGAGTAGCCAGGGCCCAAGATCGTGCATCAGGTGCCCGAGGACTCGATCTCGACGACCAGCGACCTGTCTGCCTCCGTGATCGGCCCATCTCAGACCTCGTCGACCGCACCGCTGCTGTCCTTCTCGACCATCTCACGCTTCCTGATTCCTCGTCAGTCGCTTTGTGGCAATCTCATCTCCCTGTTACCACCGCCTCTCACCCCGAGCACGCCTCCGACGCTGGTCCTATCGTATCCTATCTGTTTAACCTCCCCGCAGTACCCACGCAATGAGTTCATCTTCAACTTCGCTCTTGTCCTGGGCGAGCCTTCCACTATCGACGTCCCCTCATACAAGTCGGTGGTGAAGAAGCTGGCACACCTCATGCGCAGTCTAGAAGAACAATCTCGGTTCTTGAGCGAGGACAATGCGCCTCCGAATTCTGGCAAGATCTACAGTTTGTGTGAGATGTTGATGGAAGACCTGAACAACTACTGCGAATGCATGATACCCATCGACGAGTTGAATACCCTGAACATCAAGCTCTTCCCAACTCTGCCGAATCCTGCTAGTGTCAAACCGTGGCACGTTCCGCTCTTCACGGTAAGAATCGAGACTATGGTAGATGAGAACTGGGATCTCACGATGCTTCGAATCATTCCGTTCGTCAATGGCGTGAACAGTGTCAAAAGGATCGCCATCATGGCAGACGCAGACCTGAAGCTTACGAAGAAGTGCGTGAAACATTTGCTCTACTATGGCTGTGTCCTCCTGCTTGACATATTCAGCTTCAACGCCATATACGCTCCAACGGCTGAATTTGCCAATATGATCGCCAAAGACACGGAAATGCAAAAGGAATGCGCCAGGTACGTTAACACAGCATTTACACCGGGCCCGCAGGAGGAAGCCATTATAGACAGTGCCGTCGAACGCCGGACAAGCGGCTTGACAAATGTGACCACCCTGCACGATGATGAGATCTGGCCCCTGACAGGCAAAGGCGACCCAATCGACGGAGTCACTATTGTCCAGCTCTTCGCCAATCTGCGCCAAGGGCTTACCATACGAGAATGGTATGCACAGAACGCCAATTTGCTCGCTAATATAGACCTACGGCGATTCGTGACTTTCGGGGTCATCAAGGGTTTTCTGTATCGCGTCCATCGATATGCCATCCACACGCCGAAAGCAGCGGCGGTCGTGGATGAGGGCGATGGGGAAGATTTGCAGTATCGAACCCTTACACGAAGCATGTCCAGTGAACATCACCTTACCGAACAATCGTCGTCAAGTACTAAGAAGAAACATCACGCGACTGGCAAGACCGGCAAGACCGGCTCAAACTTGAACGCTCAGATCATGCAGTACCTGGACGGGACTCATTGCTTTGACGAGATCTGCACGGAAATCGGATTCAGCGAACAGGATCTCGTGGAGAGACTGAAGCATAGAGAGATGGGCGAAGTCACCATCATCTGTAGATGAAGGCCACCATTCTGAGCAATCAAACGAACCGGACTATTCGGCCTGAACACCCAGCCAAACGAGTCCTCTCTCCTTTCAGATCCCAAGATTCAAGTCCGACCCTACTATTTTCGACTCGGGAGTGGCGAAGAGGCTGTTCGTCCTGGACATCACGACCAGTATCTCTGGATCTTGAAGCTGCCAATCATACTAACTCGAGAACATCCTTCAACACAGCCAGCGCGCCGAACAGCTCATTGTCGTGGTACTTTCTGGCATTGATTTGCAAATTGATTGGCGCCCTCTCGAAGTTTCCTTCCTCCCACAACTGTTTAACATGCCCACAAGCATCGCTCAGCGGCTTGTAACCCTCGGCATACTGCTCGCTCTTCTCTGCCTTGATCGGCGTCGGAATCACAATACCTGGATAATCCACAAAGTTGTACAAAGAAGTGTATGTCCAGTAAAACGCAGTATCGTGCTGCGAAGCGGGTCCCACAAAGCAGGGGCCGATCACGAAATCCACGTCCTGCGAGTTCCAGTACTGGGCGAATTTGATGCGGTATTCGTCCCGCTCACCACGCATGGTGCTTACGTCGAGGCCGGTGCGCATGCCGTGTACTTCGGCGTCCTTCCAGATCCAGGCGGAGAGGGGGTGGACTGGTTCGCCAGTTTCTTGGATGTGGTCAACAACAGCTTTGCCGCCTTCGGGCCAATACTGGAGGCGGATTTTGGACCATGCTTCAGCAGCATTGTATGGTGTAAAGTCCTTGATCTCGACGAGATCCTTATACTTGGGGTCCGAGAGTTTCTCTTTCGCCCAGGCGATGGCGCGTTTTACCGGTGGTTGAGGATCGATGAAGCCGTCATTGCTGATAATACCGATCTTCAGCGGCTTGGTAACGGGCGTTTCGAAACCTGTCCACTTCGTCGGCACCAGACGTGGGTCTTCGAGATGCGGTTTCGCTGCGAGGACACCTTTTGTCATGAGATCCATATCTCGAAGGCTGCGGCCCATCGGACCAATTGAGCACAACACATTAAGCTCGGCGGGAAACGGGGCAGCTATCATGTCTTTCATAGGCAATGTGTACGAGGTTGGTTTGAAGCCGTATATGCCGCAGAATGCCGCGGGGCCACGGATACTCCCTCCAATGTCGGTACCGACGCCCAACACGGAGCCCTTCATTGCAATCAAAGCTGCTTCTCCGCCAGTTGAGCCACCAGCAGAGAGCTGAATGTTGTGTGGGTTCAACACGCGGCCCCAGTGCGAGTCTGACTCCAAATGCATCAACGACTGCGGCTGGTTGGTTTTGCAGTAAAAGACTGCTCCCATCGAGCGCAGGATGCCAATAAACTGGCTGTCCTTCTCATCATGCTGGATACTGCCGAAGTAACCGTACGAAGAGTATGTGCCGGCGATGGGCATGTGGTCTTTAATGCTGACAGGTACGCCGTGCAACGGACCGATGGTCTTTCCGTTCTTCTCCAGATACTCATCGAGCTTCTTGGCTTGCTCGATCGCCTCGTCCATGAACCATTGCGTCAAGCAGCATGTAAGTTGATGAGCGATAATCGCCCGCTTGGCGAATGCTGTGACCACTTCGACCGCAGAATACTTCTTGCCAGCGATGGCCTCTGCGAGGCCTGTCGCGTCGTATCTCTCCGTGATCTCAATCTCCTGGGGCGTCAGGATGCCGAATTGGACTGGCAGCTCGGAGACGTCCTGAGGCGGGTTGTTGACCACCTCCTCCGGGATGTAGTATTCCTTGGGGACTTTATCGGCGAAAGCGCGAAGCAAAGCGGCGCGCTTCTCTTCGTACTCTGGTGTGCCTCGAGGCACGTCCTTTGGCTGTACTACCTTGAAGGGACGGACGACCATTTTGTCGATACTGCTTGGCTTTCGACCTGATCTGCGGGATGCTGGCTTGGATCCTATAGTTTGTATCACGCCTTAACGAGGATTGTCGTATTGCGAATGCCGATGCTCTGGAGCGATAGCACGGACGACGTCGAGGTGTCTTGCGAGCTTTTCAAGGTGTCCTCCGGCAATGCTTGGGTCTGGTAACCTCACTCATGCACGGCCCGAGTCGAGCCGTCATAGCAGTCGGCTGGGCTGTTCATCGTTGATCTCCGCAGCGCAAAAGCTGCCCTCTGGTCCACTGATACCCGAAGCGCTCGTATGGCTGGCAAAGCCTGTGACTGATAGGAATGTCCACTCCCCGTTACCGATGGGAGGGTTCTGGCTTGCAATAGACCGACCCCATCACGTCGAGGAAGGGGCTGGCAATGGAGTTTCCCCGCATTGCTCTAACAGAAGCAGACGATCGTTGTGGTGGCGTCTGCAATGAGCCAGTCACGTTCATTTGCGCGTGCGATGGTCGGCCGAGGGCGTGGGTGTTGGCGGCGACGCTGCGCACTTAGCTGATGCAGCTCAAGCTGTCTTTATCGCGAACCCGGAGTGTCTCCAGGACGACCATTCGTCCGACGCCGATTAGGCACAGCCGTTCAAAGCCCAGCGGAAAGCGAGCGATAAAGGAGCCCTTTATCAATACCCCGTCTAACCAATCGGAGCTTGTCTGCAAGGCGTGGCATTCACCTTTATCAGACTTCGTTACCTGTTCTGGGCAAGGCAAGCGTCGACGTCCTCCTTGTATCCAAACGTATCGAGTCGATGATATTTCCGCGCTCCATGTGGCGGATAGAAACGTGGCCCGAGGTGCGGTTCAAGCCCCTGGTAGACAAATCATCCAGCACTAGACCGGCATGGCCAACCTTGGAGAAGGAATCCCCGACTATCAGCCCTTGGTGGACATCTCCACTTTGTCGCAGGGGTAGTCGATGTGAAGCCTGACCAGGGTGAAGTTGATACTGGCAAGGCTAGGATGATCGGTCTAAAAGATGCCAAAATCTCATCTCCTGTTGCGAAGGGCATAAGTATCTCCCTGTTCCCTTGCTCCAGTTCGGCCTTCAGGGTATTTTCTATTGGAACCAGCATCTTAGACAGCCTTTGCTCTCAGTGAACATCATGACCATCAC
This sequence comes from Cladophialophora carrionii CBS 160.54, assembly GCF_000365165.1. NCBI lineage: Eukaryota > Fungi > Ascomycota > Eurotiomycetes > Chaetothyriales > Herpotrichiellaceae > Cladophialophora > Cladophialophora carrionii. The sequence goes on from NW_008481828.1 coordinate 3,062,996, forward strand.
GACCGAGATGACGCCGGAGTCGATTCCCGGCACGGTGCATTTGGTCGACATGGACCATACCATGCGCACACGCCATGCAGACGCTGGTGCTGGTGATATTGTGCTCGTCCCTACCCCCTCGAACGACCCTAACGACCCCTTGAACTGGTCCCCGCGACGGAAGGTGCTCTCAACGACCTGCTCGAATCTGTAAGGAGCTTTTGCGGCCAGCATGGGCGAAGCTGACATGCCGCAGTTACACCTGGTTCACGGGTATGTCGGTATCGACTGTCTACTCCGTGCTCGTCCCTCTTTCGCAGGCGAGTGGCGTCTCTGTTTCGGCCCTAAATCAGGGGACTGGCTACATGTTCCTGTTCTTGGGCTGGGGATTGCTTTTCTGGCAACCGTTCGCTCTGCGCTACGGGGTACGCAATGCTCAATGATGACGATGGTATTTGTTCTGTTATCGACTAACGAATATTGCAGAAGCGCCTAGCCTATCTGATTTCTGTTCTTGGATCACTGGTGAGTATTCGAGGACGTCTCGCTGTGCGAATCGCCTTTACTGATTTGTTGTCAGGGTACCTGTATTTGGAGGTCAGTCACCCCATGGCGGTTGCAGTCACCTTGCCTGCTGTGACACTGACAAGACGTAGCGCCTATGTCACAAGCAATGGTGAATGGATCGCCAAATGCATTGTCCAAGGTTTCTTTAATGCGCCGATCGAGGCGCTTCCCGAAATCTCCGTCACCGATGTGGTATGTGCATTCTGAGCAATGCCGGAATCAATGCATGCTGAACTATCGGATAGTATTTTACGCATCAGCGCGGCACCTACATGGGCATCTACGCCTTTACGCTCGCCGGCAGCAACTACTTCACCCCTGTGCTTTGTGGTTTTATTGCTGATGGCCAGGGATGGCGCTGGGTCTTTTATTGGCCTGCGATCTTCCTTGCCTTTGTCTTTGTCTTCCTCTTCTTCTTCATGGAAGAAACGAATTACAGCAGGAAGACTGTTGGGCTGGTCGCAGAAATCGATACGCCGCCGTCGGAGCCTGCAATGGAGATAGACTCGGAGAAGAACCCGGCTGCCGTGCTTTCGACCCCAGCGACCGCGTATGCACCGCCAAAAACCTTTGTTCAAAAACTGTCAATCTGGAAACCTCAGCCCGGCCAGCCGATGATCCAGCGCGCGATCCGCAGCTTGAGCTACCTAGCGTGGCCGGTCATCTTCTATTCTGGCTTCTCCTACGGGTCTTATCTGATCTGGTTCAACGTCTTAAACGCCACGGCGTCAATCATCCTCGGTGGACCTCCTTACAACTTCTCGCCATCAATGGTCGGCCTCTCCTATCTTTCCTGTACTCTTGGCGTGATTCTCGGATGCCTTATTTCCGGCAGACTGAGCGACTGGCTGACCATCAAACTTGCCCGACGCAACAAGGGGATCATGGAAGCCGAACATCGTCTATGGCCATTCTTGCTTTGCGTCATTTTCGTTCCGGGTGCGCTCATCTTGTGGGGTGTGGGCGCAGCTCATGGTGTCCACTGGTTCGGCCTCATCTTCGCAATGGGCACGCTGGCATTTGCCACTACATTCGGCGTGACCCTTAGCATCAACTATATGATTGACAGCTATCACGAGATTTCGGGCGATGCGATGACCACTGTTATTCTCGTTCGGAACACCATGTCCTTTGCCATCAGTTATGGGTGAGAAACCAACCGTTCTGTTTGCTACGCGACACGTTTGACTGACTGGATTGTAGCATCACGCCCTGGTTGACGAACCTGGGCTACCAGAACTGCTTCATCTCTGCAGCGTTCGTCGGCATGGCGGCGTCGTCCGTCTTCTTCGTCATGATCATGTTTGGCAAGAGGTTCCGCGTGGGGAGTGCCGCGAAGTACTGGAGATTGGTCGCTGCGGACAAGGCAAAGTACGGTGAGCACTGACAGCAACAGGAGGGAATCAATTGTTGAAGGAGGCATGTATCGGCAAGACCTTAGTTATCACTGCCGCGCCAGATAGGAATATAAATCCAACCCGTCTTATTCCATGCGATGTGATCCATATGCCCTTGCGTATCCGGACGAGCTTTGTAGCCTGGAGGACGAGTAACTAGCGTGGCGGGACAGCGGCCGCAAGCAAGCTCCTTATCAATTGACCGAGCACAGAGTCCAATCATCAGTCATTAATCACGGCGATATGGGGAAGGGGGGATGGTGTCGGGTGAATCGAGGGCCCATTGTCCCCGCAATTGAGATACGTGGACCCATTCTTCCCTCCGACGAGTGCTTCCTCTTGTGACTTCCAGGACTACGAATCCATCTCAGCCGTTGCATATGCATTAGAGAGTAGGCAATTCGGCTGCCTTGAGGCGATCCGACTCGACTCGCTTATCTGGAACGACGGCGAAGGATCTACGATCCCATCAGCTTACGGGGACGGTACTGGCTTGTACGATTGGATCGTCTCGCTACGATAACACGGAGGCTTTACCATTCGACACTTCGTCTCAGGGCGACAATGAGTGGGCCGGCTCAACGTCCACGATTGCGCGCAAAGACCGGCTGCCTCACATGTAAGGGCCCTCTCTTGCTCAACGTCACAACGACTGTTGATAGTCGTGTATGCTCACGCGACTGCCGCCAGGCAAGAACAGGAGAAAGAAGTGCGACGAAGAACGTCCCGCTTGCCATCGTTGCCGGTATTCGGGATATGATTGCCAATGGCCAACGTCCGACGACCTGATCGATCGGCGCTACTCATCGCACCCAGCGCGTCGAAAGTCGACCTCGCCGGCACCTTTGAATGGTAGTGCCGATTCACACGACACACAGCGACTTTCCGTTCCCAGGAAGGACCAACACAGCTCCGGGTACAGCGACGGCGACAGCTTCACGACCAACGCAACGGTCTCACGGCATTCGGAAGCAGCGGCCCATCAGCTCTTGTGCCACGACATCGAATCCGTGCTCGCTCGCCACTTCGTGGACAGGTACTACACCCTGCTGCTGCTGCCGAGCTGCCATCCACAGTACTATCACGGGTGGATCAATGAGATCCAGGAACTCATGCTCCAGCACAAATGTCTCCGATCGTCCGTGCTGGCGTGCGCGGCCTCTCATTTACATTTTGTGGACGCGTCGCCGCAGATGCAGGAACTCTCGCTCACGTACTATTCCGAGGCGATCAGAGGACTTTCAGAGGTGCTTGCCAGGGCATCGCGGCTGGAGAACCACAACGGGCTGTTAATGTCGATCATGCTGCTCTATCTGCACGGGGTACGTCGCCGCGGGGCACCACCTGAATCCACCGTATTATGACGAACATGCTGACGCTCGAACCTGACGGCACAGTGCATGGGGCGAGGCACGTACAACGACATACCGCGCCATGTCAACGCCGCGATCCGCATATTGAAGCTCCGACTCATGGAGCGGCCTCTGAGCATCTCGCGGCCTTTTGACCGTCTCGCGGTGGAAAGCGTGTTATATCAGATCTTCCTAGTCACGATGGGGTCCTGGGCCGACTCCCCGAGGCGCGGATACCAGTTCGACGCGGGCTTCTGGCTGCGGGCCGAGAACTTGCTCGTCCAGTCGATGTTGTTCCCCAGCACCTCGATCTCGACCAACAGTCCCGTGCTGGGCGTGCCGATGGATCTGTTCAAGCTCGTCCTCTCGATCAAGCGGCTGTGGGAGAGTCCGTTTCGGCATGACGCGGAGACGCTGGACGAGCTGAGGACCGAGCTGGAGGAGTGGGAGAGAACCATCATCGTGGGTCCAAAATCTCCTCCACACGACCAGGGCGACAGTAACTACGAGATCTACAGGGATGCCACAGCTCTGTATGTCCTCGTTTCGTCGTTGCTGGTGCAGCAGTTGTGTGAAGACCCCGGACGCGAGGGGATCGGTCCTCCAGAGGCAGTCCCTCCGGATTGTTGGCAGATCGAAAAGGCGACGGAAATTCTGCGCAGCCACGAGCACAATCTCAACTGGGCGAGGTGCTACATCGGCAACTGGCCCGTCTATACGCTCGGTTTCTTCATGAGGAGGCCCGACGATATCCAGCTTGTCCGCGACGACATGCTCCGGAGGTGGCATCTGATGAGGTTTTCTCAGCTTGAACGGTTTCGAAATGATCTAGAAGCGACCTGGATTCAGCGGGAGGTTTTGTCCTGCGAAGCGTCGCAAGTGTAGCAAGAGTAGCCAGCATAGAAGTGTCGCAAGCAATAGCAAGCGGAGCGAAGCATATTCAACCAAATCTGCTCCGTGATTAGTTGTGATCTAATGAGAAAACGAACCCACCACACACTTCTGGAAAGTAGAAAGCAGTTCTTGTCGAGACCTTACCGTCTTGTCGAGGGGACCTTACTGTCTTGACATGCGAAGGGCAGGAGGAGTCTCCCTCCCCTGATAACTAATTATGTAGCTACCTGCCAATGTAGTCATTGGTGTACGGGCATCGGGGTACGGAGGCGGGAGTGAGCATCTCATGCCCTCAAGGCCCCGAAGCGTCAGGGATGTAATCAGCCCACCAATTACACAGTACGGGTACTCGGTACACTGCCCAGTGAGTCTGAAGTTGCCTGAGACTGTCGTGTGCGCGAGAACATCGCCCAAGGATACTGGTGATTGCATGAAGCGAGATGACCTGGTGTACCCATGTATTCGTCTACTGAAACACAACCCTGGATCTAATGCAAGTTGCAAGTGACGGCACCCTCTTTCGCACCCCACATGGGACTTACTGACCTATTTATGAGCGTCCACATGAGAAACTTGATATGGTTGTATTGGCTGTGTGAAGCCGGCGAGGAACCACATAGCATGTTTCGATAGACGACTTCATGGGTACACTATAGTAGTGTGTATCGCCCCTCCTTAGGCCTCGGTCCCGGCCCACAGCCTGCTCTAGGAATGATTTGGTTATATATGAAAAATCCACAAAGCTCCTCAATTTTGTGCTCGAAAATCACACAGATTTTCCGGACACACACACACAATACCTATCAAGGGAGGATGGCCGAGTGGTTTAAGGCGGCAGATTTAAGTCATTCATATCATACAAGACCTATTCTCTGCTTTCCGTTGGAAGCGTGGGTTCGAACCCCACTCCTCTCAGATTCGTTCTTTTTGTTTTTGGGGGGCTTTGGATAACGAAGGTGGGTGTGGCGGACGGGGTTTCGGAGATGTCCTGTACTCTGTACGGAGTACGTGTGAGCTCAAAGCGTGAGTCCATAACATTAGTGGACGCTGCGCCGCCTCGACAGTGTACTCCGGGCTCGGTGGGGAAGCGCGACAACCCAATGGACTACAATACGCTGCACCACAGATACCTAGGTAGTGCTGCGCTTGCACCCTGACAGCCGATGTCCTCTTTTCCTTATCGACGTGACTTTAATACTGCACCCTTGAGATGGACTGTCATAGACCAAACACATATATAGTAAACAATGCTCTACTTGTGACAAGACTACTATAGAAGTGCTGGCAATGGGCGCATACTGGTCAAAAGGGCCAGGCTTGGCGGAGGATGCTGCCAGGCCACTGTCTTTGCAAATCAGGGGAAATGCATGCAAGTATCGAAATCATTTGACCCGCACGGCCTATCGACATGTGAACAAAGAGCCATTCCTGAACCCAGGGGAAAGCCTACTTCGACTCTTTAAAAGGCCGCAGCGAGAAGTCTTCCAGAATGTATTGTCACAGTACTGTACCCGAGGTCGGAGCTGTGTGAACCACGGCCATCAGCCGACCTTTGATCCCGGCAAAGACATAGTGCCGACCTTGGCAATAGTCAGCATTGGAGCTTACTACTCTGACTTCCAGGTACCAAGGCATTCTCCATCGCTTTGTGCGAGCTAGTTCGAAGGCTGCTGATCTTCCTAGCTGAACAAGACCGTCGCTTTGTCCGGACGGGGCATTATCTCACGGCTCAGATTCTGCAGGACACACACGGCTATTGTATTGGCAACGAGAGGTTTTCGAGCTAGCGAGTCATGACAGAGCACCCTGCTCCACGAAGCGAAATATATGAGCTCCTTCACATTCGAGGCCCCGGAGCGTGGCACCAATGGATTTAAGCCAAGAAGCTGCGCCGTCCAGGCTGGGTAGTATACATGTATGATGCCTCCGTGGCATGCCTGCTGAATAACAGACCGTTTCTGAGCATCGGGGATATCAACCTCAATCTCCCCACGTCAGCGGAGCAATGCGCTGCGGAAACCGCACACGCGTCGGCAGCCCTTTATCCAACCAGAATGGACCCCCACGAACTTGTCCTTGCGCCCTACAATCCGAATACTCTTCGACGGGACATAATGTGCCGTGGAGAAGAGAAGATATCCGCCGCAGGACACCGCTTCCTTGTCATTCTCACCTTGGTCATCGACCGTGTTTGAAGCAGCCCGACAGAGGAAATCAGTCTTCTTAACGTGCCCGCCTCTGAATGCGAATGGATTGGCCTACTGGACACACAATGAAGCGTCTGCGCCGATGATAGGTAGAGCACTGTACCATTCCTACAGTCTATCCATGAAGTCGTCTAATGACATACGCCATGTTGTCCCCCGCCGCTCTACACAGCCAAACCAGGAATAAACAAAAGACGTCCACAAACGCCTAGGACATGGTACGAACAGGTTAGTAACTCTCTTATGGGCAAAGCAGGAATACCGCCGCTGATACTTTGCATTAGGTCGGCGCCAAGTTTCATTTGACCACTTCATGGAAAGACTCAGTAGTGGTGGTGGTGCTGAGGCGCCCGGCGCCCGGAGCCCGGAGCCCGAAGCGGTGGCTGGCCAATGAGACGCCGATGCGGGCATTAACGAATGGGGATTGATCTACGGCCTAGCTGCTTACAGAATAGCTTAAGACGAGCATCTCATTACCACGCCAGCATCCTCCACAGCACATTCGAGGCTTGAACTCCTCGTTGCTCTGGTAGTTCCACTTGCACGGCAGAACACGGTGCACTGGCTCCTATTCCTCCTCCACTGCCAATCACGCAGTCCCTCTAGTGTTTTAAAACTGTCCCATCATTGACTGCGCGAGTCGAATTGGTCTTTTGTAGTACGGACAAGCGGGCAACTTCAAGACGGCAAGGCTACGACTGACCGTTCTGGGCAGTTCTCGACCTACTGGGTAGAGTGCACTCTACGTCGTGATGACAGGTGAACACCATCTTGCAAGAAGATGCGCCGTGCCTCAAGCTTTTGCCGCGGCCTCTACGGACGTTGCGATGTCCATAGCGCTGCGCTGATCGGGATGTCGATCAGTCTTACTCCACTTGGTGACTGCTTGCTCTGGCGAAGGCTACCTAGGTAACTATCTCTGACGTCACCCCCTGTATCCGAGCAGGACTGGCCGCGACAAGAACCCCTGGTCGAGCTCGCCGGCACTATCGCACGGTTGCTTGTATAGCGGCTGGATGCGAATTGCACAATGGCTGCGGCGTCCTTCAGCCTCGAGCAAACTATTCACTGGCGTCTTCCACTACCTACCACTTGGCGCATTGTGGTCTGGTCATTGCTTCTCGTTCGGCTTTGACTCCTACTATACTAGCCCGAGTGAAATCGAATCATCGATGAACGACAGGGCTGAAGAAGCACTCGAGTTGCAACTTGTGCTGAAGCAATACGCGACGCCTGACCTGGCAGTGAAGACCATGCACGCATGCAATGAGCAGAAGTCTTCGAAGTGTAATGGCAATCTTTCAGAACTCGACTGCGCATACACCATACGATGCTTCATGGATTCGGGTTCAATGATTTGGAGGAACAGCAAGACTCACGGTTGCAGGGAAGTCAGCGTTGGGCCCTCATCCCCTGACTTCCTGTCATGGAGGTCTGGAGATCTCAGTGCCAACAGTTAACTATGCCTGGTTCCCCCCCCCTCCTTTTTAATTCGGACTATCAGTGCTGAGAGGACTAGGAATATCAGGGTCCAAGCTTCGATAGTGCTCTCGACCATGGTTCTAGACGAATCAGTCTGACTAGAGAGACGGCCATCATCTCCAGCATCATCGGGGTATTGCTGCTAGTTGTGACCGCAGCGGAAGACCATTGATCCTTATTAACGGGCTGTCAGGTTGGGCGCGCGTGATCCCTTTTGGAGACTTCCATGGGTGGCCTGCTATGTTCGAGGTTGGGGGCTAATCAAGCTTGCACCGGTGGACCGGGTGGTGGCGGCGCTCTGCTTGTTCGAGTTCTTGATATTGCTTCGGCGGCGATGTTTTGTCATCACCACGACGAACGCTCAGCAGTAGGGGGTGGCTTAGGAGTCAGGCAGCCGAAGCCGTCGGCCGGCGGAAATGAACAGACCACGAGGTGAGTAAGTGATGAAAGCATGATAGACAAGTTCCCTGGCGACGAAGTCGCAGAGGAAGGGGGAGCCATCTGGTGGAGATCCACCGCAGGAGATTTGGCTCGGCGTTTTGCCCATCTGATCAGTTCATTTACTCCTGGGGCATACCGAGCTCAAGTGAACAAGGTAGGGTGAGCTCAGCAGCAGAAGTCAAAACCGCTAAATATCTGACCCGCATGGCCCTTTGGCATATTTCTATCATCTTTGCCATGACGGCCGGTACGCTTTTGTGTATTTCCATCTTTGCAATGTCGGCCGGGAGATCGGTCTGAAGCCCATCACTCTTCCTTCCTATCCAGCAACGTCCTCGACATCCCTCGTCCCATCGATGGCAACGGTCCCCGCCTCCCTCTCCTTCGCGGTGTCGCCACCGCGCACCTCGACCTCGTCGGCAAACAATTTACTCAACGCCTTCATCGTGGTATTCCCGCCACTGAAGACGACCCCAACATCCCACACCTCCTTCTTCCCCTCGCTCTGCCGTTGGCGTTGGACCACCATATCCCTGAAATCGGCGTTGAACAACACAACAGCGAGTCCCACGCAGCCACTCGGCTCCACCACGACCTTCATCCTCTCATACACGAGCCGCATGGCCATCTTGATCTGCTCCTCCGTCACGGCATACAGACCCTCCACTTTGCGCTTGTCGCTGATGATCGACCAATTCGTGAGTCCGACGGGCGTGCGCAACCCGTCCGCAATAGTCAGCGTCTTGACGTGCTCGATGCGCTTGCCCTCCAAGAGGCCGCGTCGGCCGTCGTCGCCGCCCTGGAACGACGGTTCCGCCCCAAACACAAGCGTGCCGGGCTTGTCGGAGAAACAAGTGGCCGTGCCGCCTAGGAGACCGCCGCCGCCGAGCGGTGTGATGACGGCGTCGAATGCGGTCGCTGTCGCACTTGCGCCTGTAGCCGTCGCCTCGAGAAACTGCTCCTCCATCTCCAACCCCGCGGTGCCCTGGCCCAGGATGATATCCGGGTGATCGTACGGCGGGACGAGGATCGCGCCTTTCGCCCGCACGACGTCGGCGACCACGGCCTCGCGTTCCTGTGAGGTCGAGCCGCTGAAGATGACGTTGGGCGTGTATAATCTTGTGCCTGCGATTTTGGAGGCCGTGCTGATCGTGGGCATGACGATGTAGCTGGGGATGGAGAACGTGTGGGCCGCGAGGGCGAGGGCTTGGGCATGGTTTCCTTGTGACGGGGGTCAGTAAGTTTGAGGGAGGTAGTAGGTGAGTAGAAGCGAGAGGTAGGGTAGGTAAGTAGGCAGGTGATAGTGGGTAGGTAGGTAACAATGCAAGTAATACTTGGTGGGGAGCCAATTGACAAAGTCAGAAAAGAAGTCTCTGGACGGAATCTGAGAGTGACGCTGACCGAACGCCGTGACTCGCTACTCGCAAGCACACGTTGCAAACAGTGCTAAGGAGTAGAGATCACGACGCATGCCTCACACCTCACCTCACCTCAACCTCGCTTCAACCTCGTACCTCAGGCAATGCACATATCCAGACAAAACACGACCCTCGGAATCAAAAGTCGGAAGTCAGAAGTCAGAACTCACCACTACTGTGCGTAACGACACCGCGACGCCTCACCTCATCGAGACCCAACTCTTCCACCAGCCGCGTGACCGCGTGAAATGCCCCCCTCGCCTTGAAAGCCCCGATCTTCTGGAAGTTCTCGCATTTGAACCATAATCTGAACTTGGGGACGTTGGGGCCAGCAATATCGCCACTGGGTCCTGTTCCGGAACCAGAACCAGAACCAGAATCGGCGTCAGGCCCATGGGCGGATCGAAAGAACGAAGGTGGTGTGTCAGACAGGTATATCGTCGGGTCGGGCGATGACGCGATGGCGTCGAGTGATGTGCTGGTGAGGAGGGGTGTTTTGTGGATGTAGCGGTTTATTTTTTGATATGCGGAGCGGATGGACGAGGGCGTCAAAGGCGGGCAGGTCGATGGGTCGGCCATGGTTTAAAAGGCGTTATCGGATTGTAGGGTACCGTAGTAATCTCCTTGATCTCTCTGTGCTCCGTGATGCTCTCATTGATGTGCTTGGGGGTTTTGCCGTTCTGGCTTGCCCGCTTTGCCACAAGGCGTGGCTCTACACAGTGGCTCCACCAGCCAGGGAAGATGTCACGGACGCGTCTAATTGATAGGCTGTAGCGGAAGGGAGCGATACAGGATACAAATACGAGAAACACTCCTAGACAATCGGGGCGAGTATGACCGATGTGGTATCTACACTGGCGATATGGCAGGAGAATTAGGTAATTAGGTAAGCGTGGGGATATCCGAATCATCTCATGGTCCGCCGAGAGTGGCCACCATTTGACGTGTCGAAATATTGATGGGCCAGTGTATTGCAAAATGTCATATCTACCAAGAAGTGACCTCGCCGTCCTGATACACACTCAACTTTTGGTCGGAGAACGCCTTGCCAAGGATAGAGTCACAAGCTGGGTGTTGATCGTTCTACTGGTTCTCGGGTCGGAGGGAGCTACGAAAAGGTTAGCAAGCAGTCCCAACAAGCAGGCAGGAGGTCATTGTGTCTTACCGAACAGCCTTTCCGGCACGCCAGATCTCCAGGCCTCGGATCTCCTCCATCTCCTTCTCGAATTTCTCTCGGTAATCAGGAGCACCATTGTATTCCAAGCTGCGCTTGGTTTCCTTGCCATCCTTCACGCTGTCGTACAGCTCGTTGAACACGGGCTTCAGTGTGTCCTTGAACTTCTTGGACCAATCGATGGCACCGCGACGGGCGGTGGTCGAGCAGGCAGCGTACATGTAGTCCATGCCGTTGGCGCCGATGAGAGGGTACAGAGACTGAGTCGCTTCCTCGACGGTCTCATTGAATGCTTCGGATGGGGAGTGGCCACGTTCGCGGAGGACCTCGTACTGGGCGAGGAACATGCCGTGGATACCGCCCATGAGACAGCCACGTTCACCATACAGGTCAGAGTAGACCTCCTTCTCGAATGTGGTCTTGTAGAGGTAGCCACTTCCAATTGCGACACCCAGTGCGACAGCCTTTTCTTCAGCTTTGCCGGTCACATCCTGGTAGACGGCGACGGACGAGTTGATGCCGCGTCCTTCGCGGAACAGACTTCGGACGGTACGGCCTGAGCCCTTGGGCGCCACAAGAATGACATCGATATCCTTGGGGACATCAACTTTGGTGAGGTCCTTGAAGACCGGGGAGAAACCGTGGGAGAAGTAGAGGGTCTAATGAAGATCATATGTCTTAGTAACAACTTCAAACGGTCCCCAGGGTTGTCTCACCTTGCCCTTGGTCAATTGAGGCTTGATCGCGGGCCATGTCTCGCTCTGGGCAGCATCGCTGAGCAAGTTCATGATGATTGTACCCTTGGAGATGGCCTCATCCACTTCGAACAGGTTCTTGCCTGGGATCCAGCCATCTTGCTCGGCTTCTTTCCACGAAGCACCGTTCTTGCGGACACCGATAATGACGTTCAGGCCATTGTCCCGGAGGTTGAGGCCTTGGCCATGACCTTGGGAGCCGTAGCCGATGAGGGCGAGTGTGTCATTCTTGAAGTAGTCCTATATTGTGGTTAGGGGAGGTAAGTTGAGCTTGGGAGAAGGATGGCGCATACGAGAAGCTTCTCACGCGGCCAGTCTTCGCGTTCTGTGGAAGACTGTTAGCAACCTGGACAGATCGACAAAGATCTGAACACGCACCAAAAACAGTCTCTTTTGTGCCGGCGAAGTCAATTGTCTTGAGTCCGCGCGTCTGCTGCTGCGACGGAGCCGTGAAGGCCGGTCTCTGCACTGCGGCAGTCACCGGTCGGGTCGCAAGGGCCGACGCAATGGAGCGCTTCTGCACCGAAGGAGCGCTGATTTTCTGCTTGGAAGCGGTGCGCAGAGTTCTCGCGAAGGTCTTGGACGCCATTTTGTCTATCTGTACAATTGTAGTCAAAGAGAAAAAGAGAGGAGAGTGGTGAGATGTTCGAGTCAAAAGAGAACCTCGTGAAATCTGGGGAAATTTTCTGACTGCTCTCGCTCACTCTACCAGCAAAGCTTACTGTCCCGGTGATTGGCTGACAGCTTGCTCCGACAGCGGCGAGGCTGGCAAGCTGTTCGGAGCCCGACAAGTCTCCCCGCCCCGCAGTCCAGACTCATTCGTCCTGTTCTTCACGTGACTAGAGTTCATCTATTATGTAGCTGGGAAGGTTACCCGAGGGTTCCCCCCCGCTGGCCCCAACGCCAAGGGGTGTAAAGAGTCGTACAAAGTAACACAAGGAGAAGGGACGAACTTATCGGAGTCCCCTTACTATGATACACCACTGAAATGATTTGAAGTCCGCATGTGAGACGGAGGAGGATTGATAGGAGGTCCTGTAACGTACAGTGAGCCTCGCGGCTATCCAACCGAAGATATCTGTTCCAGGAGATGTTGCAACCTTTCACGTCCATTTCGACGGAGCACGCATCGAATATTGCCGAATAATCATTAACACCTATGGATTAAGTTGAGTCTACAGAAGGAACCACTGAGTATCGTCACGGGTCCGTGTCCCCTCAATGCGAGCCGCCGGAATTGGTTGCGATTGCTCCTCGCCGAAGAATCTATAGGGATGTTCATCTGCGGATTCGGATCCAGAATCAACGGCATCATTGTCGAGTTGAAGATACAGGGCTTCCTGCTCGTCCGCTGAATCTGCGCCCGATTCGAGGTCGTCGTAATAATTAGTCTCTTCGTTGGAGGCATCATCATCGTCGTCGTCGCTATCGGAGTCATCATTGTCATCACTGTCATCGTCTTCCCATTGGTCGTCATCATCGTCGTAATCGTCGGTGTCGCTGTTATCGTCGTCATCGTCATCATCATCCTCGTCGTCGCTGTCGTCTTCAGTGTCCTCTTCGTCGTTGGCAAAACTATTATCAGGACTACTACTAATCTCCAATGTCAGGACATGAAACTAGCCCCCATGATAGAGGAGACTCACAGGATCCGTTCCATTTGAAGGGACGCGGCTAGAAGTTGCCTGGACGGTTCGTCCCAGATCGTATATTTCTCTTCCTCCAGTTTATCGAGGATCGGGGAATCGATGACTTTGGCGACCGCAATACATTCGTGACGAATCTGACAGCCGCCGCCAAGATTGGGATTTCTCACCGTCGTGACGATCGCATCTATAGCTAACTTGTTCACTCTCCCAGGTTGGAAGGTCCGCTCAAGCCAGTACTCGAGCTGCGGTCCCGTCCGGGGGAGCTCGGGCATGGAATCACCAGTTGTACCTGGGACGTGAAGTGAAAGCGGTTTCTCCAGCAGGATGGCATATTTGGTGCCGGGGTTCCAAGTAAATGTCTCTGACGGGAAGCTCAGATCTCTCGGTGTGACTTCGACACAGACCCTCCCAGCTGCAGGATCCGTCACTTCGATTATCAGCGCCGATGATCTTGCGCTCCATGTCGACGGTGTTTCAATGATGATTGCCGGAGCCGTAAAGGACAGACCGCGACCCTCGCCATCAAGTCTGCAATATCCTTGGTCCACTTGCTTTACAAAGCCACCCGACGGGCAGCCTAGGAAGGTGGCTGGGGCCCACCGGAGCCCTTCGGTCGGTAAACGCCGATGAGAGTTGAAAAGTACCCCCCATTGGCATTCACGGATGGTCTGCCAGAAGGTTTCCATTCGTCTGTCTGCGAGTTCGACGTCACTGATCTCCTCGTTTTCGCTTAAGCCCTTCTCCTTCTTCAAGAGCGTCTCTGCGTTGAGGAATGGCTCTATGTCAAGGCGCATTATCGTGGCCAGGCAAAGCATCTCGTCGCTCTTCTTTGACGTGGATCGTGCTGCTATCTGAGACGCCAGAAGTGGGAGAGGATCTGCCACGGAGCCAGACGCCCACAGCTTATCCCGGTAGAAGTCAGCCTCGATGCTGACATGGTCAACTGTTTTGTCCGCGTATTGAATCAGACGCTTACGCGCCATGATGCATTCCTGGTATGTCCACAGTCGGCGATCCCAGTTGTTGAGATGCTCCACAATTCGTCGTTCGGGTCCTTTCACGGTCGTCGCAGTCTTGCGCAGTGAACAAAGAACAAGCACAGAGCAAGAGCTCTCGTAGATTCTCCACATGTCCCGGATGCACTTCTTGCGCAGATGTTTATTCTCCTTCTGCACTGGTACGCATAGGGTGTCGATCCAGAAGTGCGACGGATTTCCCACCGGCATCTTGTGGTTTTTGGCGGCCGCCTCGACCGAGTTTTGCAAGGCCTCTAGCTGACATACATAGATTGCATTGTCATCCTGGTTTCCAAGGCCGTCACTCCATCTGAGAGACCCGTCAGCGCCATGTTTGCAGCTATGCCAATCTTGAGGGTGATAACTTACATGTGGGACATGGCCATGAACGCGGGCTCTCCGACTTTCTTTCCGTTGACTTTGGCAGCCTCGAGTTCGAGCTTCTTCCTTTCGAGGTTCCATTTGAACACAGGAATGTCGCCAGCCTTGATGATCGTCGTCAGCTTTTCGATATCTGCACTTCGGAAGCCACCGCATTCGCCATCACAACTAGGTGCGTGAAACTGACGGTACGTTTTCTGGTCGATGTTGCGCCCACGGCATTCAAACGAGGTACATTTTTCGTGGGAGATGGCCCTGTCTCTCTCATCTTGGCTGCCGCTAAGCTCTGCATTCATCATCTTGGACAGGTAATACTGCTCATAGACGGTTCCACCATAATCGGAAAGCATTCGATGCACATCCTGTGGGCACCACCTTTTGGCCAACATTCGCTGTTCGAGTACCATGGAGCCACCCCAGCGACTGCCAGTGCGTCGAATATCGCAGCCACTGACCATTGCCGATGTGAGTGCATGACCGAGCGCGATGATGGACATCCATACTCTCTGGGGCAAGGGGGACTTCGCGACCAGCCGGGCACGCATATCAGCTTGTAAGCCTTGTCCACCACCTCTGGGCAAACAATAGTCATCAACAAAGTCCCTCACAGTCCCGAGAATCAAAGCGGCCTGTATGGTTGTAGGTATGTTCATGCTATCAACGGCCCGTCTCTTTTGTGCGACCTGCTTCCATTCCTGGAGCATCTGTGGGAGGCGCTTCGTGGTCACATACTGACCGTCCGGAGTGAGAAAGTCGCCGTGTTGAGCAGATATGCCGCAAATGGAGAGGAACTCGATCACTGAGCCGAAGAAGAGCCATCCCTGGAAGAAGTCGCGCACCTCTGCCACAGGCCGGATCTGGTGCAAGTCTCGGGAGTTGAGGTCGTCGGAGGACCAGCCTCGCCTCGCAGGATAACCCAAAAAGCTTGTGGGACCCGTGGTATAGGGCGTGATTGTGAAGTTGCGGACTTTGATATGCCCCTTCCCTGGAGGGAGTGGACAGTGGTCCATGTTGCAATATCATTACGAGACCAACATCTAACAGTGCCAAAGCTCAAGAAACTCGCAGAAGGAGAGACATTCACGACTTACTGTATCAGATGGGAGGAGGGGCTGGTGTTTGATGCGTTGGCTTCGGCTGGCCTTGTCTCCTCCGCTTTGCCCATTTTGCACAAGGCTCGAGTGCGAGACGGTGCCAGTTAAACATGATACAGTGGCATGTGAGGACCTCATGCAGACGGTCTCAGCCAGGGAGTGGTTCGCCTACATGGTAGAAGGCGAGGGGCTGACGAACTGGGGAGAAGCAAACGTGGTCGAAGGTGGGTAGCGCGTTTAGGAAGCCGCGGTCGTCACGGCCCGAATTTTAGCGACTGGTTGGCGCGGTTTGACGCCGGAGGGGCACTGAGAAGCGGGTCACACGTGATTCGCTTACTTATCATCACTAAGATTGACTCGCTGCATGACTCGCACCCAACTCACACCTACTCGGTGGTGACTCGCCGGTGAGTTGAAATCTGCCCGTCAGGTGCTTACAGCCTTCAGCATACTTTCCGTTGATCTTCATTCATATGTCAAGAGACAGTCCTTGTGTCTCCTGCCGGCACGGTAAGACAGTGACAAACCCGGGGCTTCCACAATAATGCCGAACATAGAGAGCGTCACCACGGACAGCAATCTGCTCAAATAATGCTGACCACAGCTGACCACAGCTGATCTGACGACGACCACGACCACCACCGCCGCTCGGCCTTTGGACGATATATTCGTTCTCACACAGACCACAGGTCATGATTGATGGCGCCGAGCAATTACTATTGTCAAAGTCACACGCCATCAAGGCCAACGCGCTTTTCCCCGCCCCCAGCCAAATGCCCTCAACGTTCGAAGACGGCAAGCTCAAGTTAACGGAAGAAACCAAGACGGTGAGGATATTAGGGTGATCCATGCCCTCCAGAGAATGAATGCCGAGCAGCAGCAACAAATCGCTCGGCTTGAACACGAGATAAATCAATACAGGCGGGCCCATCAGGAAGCCCAAAGGACAATCACACGTCTGGCTGAACGTGCAAATGAGCACGAAGCCAGAGAACGGCAAAATCCAGCCGACGCTGGTGTCGTGTTAAGACTGCAGGCAGACTTTGCCAACCTTAGACGACAATACGAGGCTCACGGCGTCGAATTGCAAGGACTGAGGGAGAGATGTGCAAGGTTATCGGAGGAGACGAATGCTCACAAGAGGGACTACGAAGACCTGAGAATATGCACATAGCTCGAGTGGAAAGAGAGAGAGACCGGAAAACAAAACAGCTCGAGGAACTCGAGAGGAGAGCGCCGCCACCAGTCAGCTTCAGGCATCCCATGACAGAGAGGACTCGTCGCCAGTCTTCGGAATCAAGTGTGTCGAGCCAGACCTATGTGGACATATTAGATAATTTGGACCGCCGGAACTCGATAACCGACAATTCGAGAGGGAGCTCCAGAGGCCGTCCCAGCAGGCGCGTGCCAGATGACCGCGAAGAAAGCCTGAGCGAGGATGAAAGAGAGGATTCCACACATAAGCGGAGACTACACTTGAGGTATGGTGGCAGAGAGAGTTCCAGACACTCTCGGGAAGTAATCCCAGGCTATGATCGACGGCGAGACTCCAGAGATAGACGACCTGCGTATGAATCAGGTCGCGAAGAAGATGATGCACTGTTTCACAGACAGACGTTTCACGGTCGCAAAGAAGCCAGCGAGTTGATGGACAGGCTCGAGGCCCACGTTTGGTCAGGTAGGAGCAAGGCCAGACCGGAAATGCGAGCACGCGTCAAAAGAGACGGGAGGAGCGTGTTTGTCCGGGAGAAGGGCCACTCCTTCAACAGTGACCTGATGCAGAGTCTGTCGTTCGATCAGTACGGCCCTGCATCTCCAACACCTCGACAGTTTCTGTGGAAGTCAGAACATGTATTCAAGCGTGGTCCTGATAATGCGCTCTGTCCAGTGATATCAGTCAGAAGACCCCGGCGCCGTCTCTAGCCTTACCAACAATTGGTCCACAGTGCCATAAAATTCCTCAAGGGGCATCATTTCGTCTGATCGTAAACGCCATGCTCAGGCTCTGAGGGGTGCCTCAAGCTGTAGATCATCGCAAGACTCGGTCGTAGGTCTGGCCCTTCACCGCACCCCCACCCATGGCTGTTCGGGCGTTGCGGCGGAATCCTTCTCGGTTGTTCCTTAGATCTTCGGCTGCCTCCTTGTTGAGCGGGTCGGACGCATTAGGCTCCAGGAAGAGGAACTGTTCCCTCTGGTCAGCACGCCATTGCTCCACATTTCATCGCTGATATCTGGAGTCTGCCATACCTGCATGCCGACTATCACAGCATTCAAATTCAGCACAGGCTTCCAATCTTCTCTCAGTATATTCAGACACACATTTCCCTCCAGATCAATGTTCGGGTGGTATATCTTTTGCGTGCACTTGACTTTGGGCGGATCGTGGGGAAAGTTCTGGTTGATGGCGAAGTTGAAGACGAAGCTGCCGCCTTTGTACATGCCTTCATCGGGTTCGATCGTGAGCTGGAAGTTGAGAATGTCGTCGGGATCAGGGAACGTGGTCTTCATGGTGTTTCCGAGGGAGAGTTCACTGAGATCTAAGCCAGAGCCGTGTCAGATCCCTGGTGTCCTGCGAGCTGTATCCCTCATTTCTCGCTCACCTTTCTGCACTCGTAACTGGGCAGCCGTGACCTTCTTTTTCTTCTGTGTTGCTCCTTGAGCCTGCTCATCCTTCTGTTGCTGTTGTTTCTTTACGTGGCCATTAGCTTGGACTGACAAATGCCTCGAATCCCCTACCATTGACCATATTTTCATCATGTTGCCAGCGGGTTGTCACCACCCCGGTGACGCTGTCGCTTGTCGAGGTTTCCTCTCGAGGAGACGTTTATAACGGCGGTCGGAGAATCTAACAAGGCCCAGGTTTTATCTTTTGTGTCCTTGCGTCGTGCAGATGAGCGGCAGACGGAGTAGGGCGCAGCCTGATGGTTGCGGCGAGGCTCCGCAAGGATGAACCGAAGCGGAGGCGGCGGAGTAAAACGAAGACGTGAAGCACACGTGCGGTCTAGGCAGCTTGAAACGCAGTGGGAGTTCTGGAGAATTCTACTGAGAAGTGCTAATTGAGGTTGGGTTTCGGTCGTGGTTTGGTGGTACATAGTACGGAGTAATATTAAATGTACGTTCGCTTCACGTGCCGCCACAGGCAGACGGCAGACGGCAGACGGCAGACGGCAGCCGCGGCCTCTTCGGAGACTGGGCCGATGTGGCCAAACATACGGAACACATCGTACATTTACTTGCTTTGTTATCACCTCGACACCCTGGTGTCCATTCCCAACCGGAGGTCGACAGCAAATCTGTTCGCCCACTCGAAAAGTCTTTTAATGCATCTTGGAGACGCCCCCCGTGATGCCCGGGCCGATTCAACCTTGCGATGCAGAACACTCAAAGGCCGTTTATCTTCTGTTAAAACAGCACAAGAGACCAGTTCTCCCGAGGAACCAACAACACCCAAAAAATCGGACAAGGGACAAGGCAGCCGTCGTCCACAGCAGCGCTTGGAAAAAGTGATTGCTTCGACTCGTAGCTCTCGACTTTGTGGATAGTTAGCAATGGTCAGTCTAAGCCAAGAGGTGGGTGCACTCACGGTAAAGCCAAAGTTGTCGACACTGTCACTAGTAATGACAACAGCAAGCAGGGCGTTCGAGAAGATCCAAGTTGCCACAAGTCGAGTTCGGAAGTTCTTGTACGAATCCTCCAAGGTTTTCTCTTCCTTCTCCACAGGCGGCACAAAGGGCGCAAGGGCACGTCGAACCGTCGCTTCGAATTGGCTGTCAATGTCGGCTTGAGGCCGGTCTACTTCTTCGACCACGGTCGCCTTGCCCTTTTCGTCCTTCTTGGTTTGAGCCGAGGGCAGCACATCGGCCTTGTCTGAGCCTTTGGTGCCCCACGATACATCGTGCCAATTGCTGAAGGCGTAGATCATGAGGATGTTGATAAAGGACGGCATCAGTAGCAGGTACTGCAAGAAAGACGTAAACATGTGCCAGGGATCCAGGTACATGAACGAGGCCACAAAGTACAGTCCAAAGGTAGCTGCAAGCGCAATGATGACAATGCCGGGTCCGGTCGAGGCGAAGAAGGACTTGACGAATTCATTCGCGCCTTCGTTGGTCACGATATCGGTGCCATCCTTTGACGTGAATGCCCTCACTACCAAGTACATTGACAAGACAATGACATACAGTTGGATGAGTGCAAAGACGCAGAAGGACACGGTATAGGCGAGCTTCGAGCCCTTGGGTCGGTTGCCCAGGGCGAGGATGAACTGCAGCAGCAGAAAAGCCAGGTAGACGTATTGGAGGATCGTGTTGATGACGGGTGTCGCACTGTCGCCAAAGGGAAATGCCGTATTGTTGTTGCTGTCACTGGGTTGACCCACTAGATCCATGAGAATCTTGGTGGTAAGCCAGAATGCTGCAAGTGAAAACCAGGAAAGAATCACCGAGACGATGTTGTAGATCATTTGGATGTGGAAGAAGAACATTCGGACGAGGTTGTGGCCGGATTTGTACATGCGGGAGAAGTGCATGAGAGAATAGATCGAGGCGGCAAAGGAGCCGTTGAGCCAGCGACGACGTTGTCCGATGAACTCCGCAGCGCCTTCAGGCACGTCGGTTTCGGCTTTGGACGCCTTGACGTAGGTGAGATGCCATTTCGAACCAGCTTTGGCGACCAGTTCGAAGCACAGGATGCGGTCCTCGGCCAAAAACATGTTCTTCTTGAAAATGTTCATGCCTTCGATACCCTTCTTTCCCAATCGCGCGGACATGGTATGGTCACCGTGGAAGTACTGCTCAAGCGGACGGCCCATGATCGCTCGGAACCGATACGCCGAGAATGCACCAGGCAAGACACTGACATATCCGAAAGAACTTTCCAAAGGCTTGTCCAAGATATTGCTGATCTTGTACTCGAAGTTTTGTGCCGCAACCAAGGGATTGAGCAACTTCCGTCCGAAAACACCTCCACGGCCCAACATGGCGTGAATCTCACCACAAGCACCACCAAGATCCTTGTCGTTGTAGAAAGCTTCCCAGAGAGACACGATAGCCCTCGGTCCCGGTTTTGTGCCGGCATCGAGCAAAACACAGACCTCAGGGTTCAGGATGCGACCGAAGGCGTTAAAGAGCCATCGATGAGAGTTGATCTTCTTGCTGTTCTTTTGCTTCAGACAGAACATCATCTGCACCGGTGGCAGGGACGTAGCGTCATTGTCATTCGGTCGAATGAGTTGCTGGTTGGCAGTGACGGAGAGCTGGGTGGTATATTCGAAGACATGAACCACCGTGTCCTTGCCGTCAAAGTCCTTCTTCATGACACCATCCTGGTACACGCCCACGGTCGCCAGCACATCCAAGGTGTTTTTGTCGCATGGATCAATACCGTCGAACACGAGGCACACGACAATTTTCTGCCAGGCGGGCCCACCTTTATTCCAGAATTCGGACTTTTTCAGATTGACAATGTCACGGATGTTCTGCATGACACCGTGCAAGGTGCGAGCCGTCAAAACCTTGTCCTCGTTGTAGGCTGTGATTGCGATCAAAAGCTCGGTATGGCGGTTGTACATTGCTGGCCGCAGATTGTAGCCATTCTTCAACGTGAAGTCGTCGGGATCGCATGTAGCTGCCGTGTACCGCATGTGTGTAAACTCCTCGCTTCCGCCCTCGAGGTCATTCCGATATTTTGACTGGATTGCATTCTGAATGGCGCTAGGAACTGGGTAGTCGATGCTCAGAACACTGTTGACCACCTTGACCTTCCTGGTGGCATAGCGCTTGACCGTGCCGAAGCCGGGAGCTTGTCGCTGCTGCCACGCCTCGGTAGAAGTGGTCCTTTCGACCGGGTCACCATATCCTCCGGCCGGAAATCCAGCTTGCGAATTTGTCAATCCGTAACCTGGACCTTGACCATAAACCTGTGTATGTTGAGGGTTGTACTCCGTTACAGGAACCTGTGATTTATCTCCTCCTGCGTACGTCTCGTTCAGAGTGTAGACCGACTCTTGACCCGGGGTCAGAGGTCGAGAATGAGGATCGTCATACTGGCTTTGATATGCAGAATTCTGGTGCAGTAAAGAGTGTTCTGCCTCGTCGTCAGAGTGGTGTCCGGATGGTCTATAACCCTACAAAGCGTCAGTCCGGCTTTAGCTTATGCTGGTCTGTCCAGGAACGTACAGTTCCGGGAGGGATGTCATTGAGTTGGTGGCTGTTGTTGTAGCCGCCAGGATACTGGCTCGCCATGATGTTGCCGACCTGACACTCTCCTATTTCACAATATTGGGAAGCTCAAGCGCAAGGCTTCGGGCACCGAAGATGTCTGGATTGTCGGATAGGCAATCGGTGAAGCTCGACTATCACGACGTAAGTGACGGGACGTGAGTGAAAAGGATGACAGCCGCCAGGGCACGTCACAGGTCGGAGGTTGGTGATGCGATGCGACTGTCAGAGCGAGTGACGGCGAGAAGAGGTGGGAAGCTGACTGAATGCGGAGACGATGAAAGGTAAAAAAGAAAGAATGTGAATTAGGATTTCGGACGGAAGAACAAAGGATCAGGGTCCGAGATGTCGTTCGGATTAGGATTTACAGGTCTTTGCAGACAAGGAAGAGGAGAGACAGCGGTGTTTCAGTCCTCTTGACCTCCTCCCACTCACATTGCCTGCTGAAGTGCTGCTCGGCCCTTTTTTCAACAAAAGTCATCCCCTGAAAGCTGAAAGAAGCGAATCGGGCTGCGTACTGGGTATGCAGGGTGGGTGCAGGGAGCCCGGAACAAGCGCTGACGACACCGGACAGGCATGCGGAGGCGGGCGGTGGCTTGCTTGGACCGGTCTTGTGGAACCCGCCGACCAGGCTGTGCAGGGTAGCACGTTGCTTGTGCGTCGCTCTCAAGCCACCTGCTCAGTGGCCCAGCGCTCAGCCTTCGCATGCCGGTGAGATCCTTATATTCCCATGCGGTAGAGGGATAATTACCGAGGGGTATTTTGATACTGGGAGGTGTTCGCCCAGGCCGAAGGGCGCTGCACAGAATATCAGCAATTCGACTTCGGGAGATCGATCTTGAAATCTCAAACAGAGCCCGTGGAACATGAAACATTGCCAAAAAGACCCAAAATCCACCGATCCACCAAAGTCAAGGGTCTGGTTTGCCCGCACAATCGCTGTGGCTCCTCTGCAGCTTCCCCCGCAATTCGACGCAGCATCAGTGGAATTGCAAGCGCGACTCTACTCAGGGGGGCTCAGGCAGGCGACGAGTTTACTTTATCCATCTCTAGATGTGGTGTGGTGATCAGCAAATCTTCAGTATTGCGTCTCAATTTGATGACTATAGCAAACACTACAGCAGTCGTTCTGCAGTGAGCACCGCATGTACGACTAGCCTTTTCATGTGCAGCAAGGAAGACTCTGTGCAGCACGCCGTAAGGGTGCTCGAAGACTCGCAGTAGAGTGACCCGAGACGGAGTAACGTAAGCCAGTGGTGCAGCTCGATCACTCAGGTACTGGGTGACAAGCGCCAAATTTAGAACTGTTGGCGGGAGGCGGCGGTGCAACTCATGCGCCACATTGTGGCAATCATCGTTTTCCATGCGACTGGTTCTCCACGACTCCTGCCACTGTTCAACTTTGAGAGAAACAATACTGTATTGTGATTTTCTTTTGGCACTCGCGGCCGTCACGCCTTACTATGCACAGGGCCATGCGACGGCCGTGGATGTATTGATGCTGCTGACTGCCAGATGAGGAATTTTCTGCCCCTATTGATGTGGATCGCAGGATCTCTGGTGCTTGGATTTTGTCGGCGTCAGCAGACCGAAGATAGCGTCGAGATGGGTACAGAGTATAAGATTTGTCTTCCTCATATGCAGTCTATACTGAGCCACGTGCGCAAAGGGGGTTCTTGAAGTCTCGACTCGAGGTTCTCTTCGCTCGAAACATGCATAGGAGACTTCAAAGGAGAGGTTATTGTGAAACTATGAATGTGTGACCTGGATTTGCTGGGACACTTGGCAGGTATCGCAGCCCATCACTTTCTGGGATTGCGAGTGTGGCATCGTGCAACGCAGCAATTCAACAAGCAATGTATTGGGCACCGGCCGCCGACTTGCTCTGCTAAGTGGCTGTGTGATTTTGATTATGGGTTCGAGCCGTATCTGTTCTGGCTACATGTTGTGACGTTGCTTTAAGTATGAACGGGCAGACGAACGTTGAGACACTCCCACGGCGCAGGTTTGTTTGAACGAGGGCGGAGCTTTGCCTGACTGGGTGATGGGCTCTCGCTTCTCTACCAACCACAGCGGTGGGCGGCGTGTACGAGCGCCCCTTCATCTCGCACATGCCTTCGGCCACCCGAAATCTGGATTGCCATTTGTCGGTCCTGTTCACGTCGTTTTCTGCTCACCTCCACCTTACCATCCTCTCCCAACTGCTCCCCAGGGCCGAGAACGAGAGATCTGCTGGCCAACGCCAGCTCTGATCGCCCTTGGACTCCTCCATCCTCTGCGTTCCGCTGACTTCAATCCTTCAACAAACCAACTCGGGTTCGATCTTTTTGTACCGTTCTGAACTTTGATTCTGCCGTCTTGCTGTTGCCCGACGCTGCGCCGTCCCACATTCCTTTGTCTTCGTCCAGGGCACGGTCCCCATCACACGGTCACCCACGATCACGCAGCGCTCCTTTCATTTCTCGACACCCTCACGTTTAACCATCGCCCTTGTTCGAGCATCACCTCACGTCTGTCACTATCGAATCCCATTACCATCGACCGAACCGGGCGCTCAAGAGCATCACAGTCAGGCAGACACAGTCCGTCTTGCGGCGAGGAGAAGGGAAGAAGCCAAAGCCGAGTTGAGATAATCAGCTCTCGCCTGGTGCTGTTGCCATCTACCACACCCTCAGATCACGGATCAGCATGGCCCTTGACTCCTCACCACATCGCCTCTTTCGTCGATGCGTTCAGTGTCCGCCAGACCCTCCAAGCTGCCCGTCATGTGCAGTTGATGAGACATGCTCCCTGACGGCACAATCCTGCGATTCCTGCGCCTCTACCACGTGCGTCAAGATTGGCTCTTTACCCGGACAATCAGCGCCGAAGAAATCTACACCTGTTGGCCCGATCGTCGGCGGGGTGGTGGGCGCTGTTGTTCTCCTGGCTGTCGTTGCTTACCTGGTTTATCGATTCTACTTCCGCAAGAAACGGCGAGCTCCGGCATGGGATCCGCCGGAGAAGAGAGATCAATCGACTCTGCACCGGGCTGACCGGCAGTCAACTCGGTCTGCGCATTCAATCGCTTCAACGGTTCTCACTCGTGCGTCGAACGTAATTCAGATCGCTTATATTCCCGGTGTCACCGTTCGGTCACCGCCCGACTCTCCAGGCCTTCTTGTTCCACCAGTACCTGCTATTCCTGGAAGTCTTGCTGGTAATTCTGCGGCCTCGTCACCACAGCTTGAGCAACATTTCTTCATGCCGAGAGACCTCAGAGATTCTACTTGGTCCGACACCTCTTCCATTGACCCGAGATTCAGCGTCGCACCAAGTCTAGCTCGCACAAGCGTGGCTACCACTATATATCGTAGCGACGCCATCGTACCCCCCGTACCGGCAGTGCAGGCTTTCCGAGCACAAGCCAATATGGTCAGCGTCAAATCTGGATCAAACACGCCAGGGACGTCGTCGACGCCCAGTTCCAGAACGCCGCAGATTCCACAGGTATCCAAAATGGGCAGCAGTAACAGTTCCATTGTCGCGAGAAACGTTACTGCTCGACCCATCGAGGTCAAGAAGGTCAACTCCGGAAACAGAGTGCCGACGCTCGGAAATCTGGCTAAAGAAGCTGCGCGGAAAAGCAACACCGGGCTGAGCCCAAAAGAAAGTGTTCAAGTCTTTGTTGACGAGAAAGAAGTCGTCGCCTCGCCTGCTGCTACCACACCCAGCACAGTCATTGACGAGTCACCGGTGTCACCTCTTGTGATCCCAAGGCAACCGTTCGCGGCAAACCACTCGGCAAGGTCGTCGTCCGTCAGTGGTATCGAGAATTTCTCTCGAGGGTCTTCAAGCGGGACAACACATAGACACACGGGCAGCGCTACGCTGAGCGCTCTTATCGAGGACTCGATCAACCGTGCAAGGGATCCTCAGCACATGAATGTCACAAGCCCGACGCTTCGGCCACAGCTCGTCAAGCATGACTCTGGGCCGTTTTCTGACGCGAATGAAGTGAAGGAAAATCTACCCTGATGTAAAATATCTTTTTTCATTTCTCCAAGAATACCCGGCGAGGTCCGGTTGTTATCTGTCACGAGGCTGGTTGATGATGTTTGGGTGGTTTGGTTTGGGCGATCTGGATACTGATCTAGCCCGAGAGGCTGTGGTCGTGATATGTACCACAAGTAAAAGCACGCACATGGTCATTCTTCCCAGAGATATCTTGAGCGCCTGTTAATGGATTATCTGGAAGTGCGCTTGCACAAAGCTCTTGAGTGCCTTCCTTACGGTCAAAGTGACAAAATCTTCACCACGGACTTCAATCTGGATTGCAGCTCGGAATCAAGTTTTATCGCGATCGCGCATGTTCTCGATTGCGCAAGTGCTAGAATCGCGCTTGGGCATGTTGAGCGCGCAGTTCGCAGAGATCCTGCGGTGATCTGGTCACGATCCACAGAGCTCACTCAGTGGCACCACGACCGATCTGCTGCTTTGAGCTGGATTCTCTATTCCTTCATGTCGCGATCGTGTCTCGACAACAAAAGGCGCGCCATCATTACCATCTCTTGTAGAAGATGGTGCTCACTTGAAGGGGGACGGATTCACCTAAGTACCATCGGTAAGTACTATCGCCCTGTTGTCGCGGCTTGCTGTCCAAGTCGCGATCTCTCCCCTATGCTGCCTCTTCGCTGCTGTTGATGCCCTCAGTATACGATTTTGTCTTACCTGGGTACGTCCGGTACCACTTTAGCCCGGTTTGCCCAGACTGACGACATTCAACCCACTTGGTTGAGATTCTCCCGGTCACTGAACCTCCCGTGGCGTCTGACGCTGCCGAGTCGATTGGTGAGATGCCCAGGGCAGGAGACCTGTGCGGTGCCCCCTTACTTCGATCCATCCGTCGAGAAGTTTGGCACAGTCTAGGAGAACTGGGCTTGAGCGGTCAAAAGCACAACCACTGAATACAGGAACGGAGGGAGTAGGGGTTGGAGGAGGATGCTCGCACAGCAAGACGTGAACGGCCCGGAGAATGGAACAGTGCCGTAGACCCGTCTCAAGATGCGCTGTTTGGCCAGAGAGTACCTTGAACATTCGGTATCAATGCCAACACTGTGGCCAACTATCACCGAGAAGTTACCGAGTTGAGCATTCTTCATCTGGTTGTCCATTGTGATATGCCGTGCGTACTGCGAGCTATGCCAGACTCAGTTCAGACAAGGATCAGGTCGGGCCAGAAGGTGACCTGCGAGCCGCGTACTCCGTTTTGGGTACTTTTTCACCGTCACCGTACTCCACGCATGTGTACTTCGTTTGCAGCCTTGTCGATTCTGCCCTCTGCCTTTTCGGCCTCGATCCTGGCTAACGCTCTATTCCGGTCAAGCGCTAAAAAGGGTCGGGAATCAAACACTGGCAGCCAACACAGGGAAACCCAAAGTCGGCGCATGTTGAGACGAAGTTATAACCGCCGAGCCGCAGCGGCCATATCAAGGACTGCAGCGTCAATGGCTGCGTGACAACGATAGTCTTGTCGCTTCAAAGACAAATACGGTCCGAGACTAGCTTTATATGACAGATGTGAAGGCATTTACTTGATCCAGCAACCTCAGCCTTCTTCTTCCCCAGCCCAGCACTTCCAGAATGGCCGGATCTCTTCTTCTACAACCCATGATGCTGTCTCCTCATCAAGAAGCAATGGAAGAAGCATGCAAGGCGGATCAAGTCGCCGAATTGCAGAAGCTTTTCGCCGAGCACGATGTGAAGCCTGGCGACGACCCTATCCCTTACTGGCATGCAACACAAAAGGGTGCGCCTGCGACAGGCACTCTGTTCGTCGCGGCCATTTCTCGTAGACAGCAGTCAATCGTCCAATATCTGCGGTCCGCGTATCCGAAGTTCGACTTTTACACTCCCCCAATCATCCATGCGCTCACTGCGGCGCCAGATCTTGAAATGCTCAAGCTGATTCACTCCTACTCACCTCGAATTGTGAATTTTGGGTTCGATGACCACGTAACGACGCTGTTGAGCAAGGCGTGCGAAGGCGGTCCTCAAAATGCCCCGTTTGTAGACTTCCTCTTGGACCACGGAGCCATGGCCGACGACTTTGGAAGCTACACATACCAATTCGGAGGAGAACTAGTGTCCGCGATTCAACATGATCAGCCGACACAAATCATCCAGAAAATGATCCCCAAGACGTCTCGTTTATGGTTTCCTATTGACGTGGCAATCAGACGGAAACGTGTCGACGTACTCGAGCTGCTTTTGAATGAAGAAGAGAAGAGGGGAGGACATTCCTGCGATGGAACATATGAGCAAGCGTTGCTTCGTAACGCGCATGCCACGGCAGACAAGAATGTGATCGCCTTGGTGGAACGGTTTGCGGCGAATTTTGCTGCCAGAGGCCTCCAATCCACGATAGCCTCCACAGAGAGTAGGAGATGGTGGCAGTGTGGTGCACGGGCGGACTCCAAGAATCACACCGACGCTGGACATTCCACCAGCGCGCCTCGGACTGGTGCTGGCAGGTGGTGGTGGCCGCTGTCGAAGGTTGCGTGGGGACCCAAGTCTGCTGATTACACGCCAGAAGGAAGGACCACCCGATTCGGCTTCAGTTCAAGGAAGATTGCTTTGTAGTTGACGGGTTTGAGAACGGCGAGGTGGCCCCAGTTCTGACGATACATAGGTAGAGGCAGCGCGTCAAGTTTGGAATGGGTGCACCTCCATCGGATGGCTGAATCTGCGAAGGTCGAGCTCCCATGATCTCAAATTTCGAAACGTACCGTGCATCCTACGGTACAAAGTCGATTTAGTTCTGAAAGCGTTTGTGCCCACGCCGACTTTCGGCAGGCATGGTAGTGCAGCTCAGGATGAAGGTGAGTATTTAAGGCAAGAGGAGCGTGATACGGAGGACGAGTGGGCTCAGTGGGTTGTAAAAGCGGCAACGTTGGCGGGAGTCGCACGTGAGCTCCAAGCCGATTTCTAGGTATCTGTACTTTCACTCCAGTATGCCAATATACCTCGAAGCGTTGACCCTGGATACACGTACCGTAGCCCGCCTGCGAGCTTCAAGGAGCGCTTGACCTCGATGCTGTCTGAGGGAAGGTGTATGGCTTGTCCACAGCACGCACAACAGATGCAACCACTTCTAACGGCCTCTCGCAGCTCACGTCGCCTACGGGAGCAGTCCGAGAGTTGTGTGAGGAGTGAAGGATGACTGCTCCTCGGTTCCACCTCCCATGACCTTCGATCAACTCCCCTATGCATGCGGGAAATACGTGCTGGCGCCTTCGCAGACGGTGTGCCCAAACCGGCCTGGGGGACATACATCTTACCACCGTCCAGCGTCTTTCATGGTACCGGGAGGTTGTGTATGGCTAATGGCGAGCAGTACCGAAAAGAAAGACGTGACACCCCCTGATTTCCGAGCTCGTCACGCTCTTTTGGTTGACTTGAACCGAGCGTCAGCCATGACTGGTGACCGCCCTATATGATCGATCAACCGAGTAAAGAATACATGAAGACCTGCGCCGCAGTGCGTTTGCTCGACCAGAGGCTGCGAAGACGAGAAAATGAGCGATCACCACGACCAAACCGGGTGATGGGCTTTGGTACTGTGTATGCGTGTCCGTCGGGCAGAGAGCCCAAAACTCAAAGCAGCGGCGAGGGCGCTGGACGAAGGGCACATGCGTCTGCCGGAGCCGGACCTATCTTCATATGAACACGAAGTCCGCGCTGATTGTCAGATCAGCAACAATACTCCGCCTCCTTCACTCGGAGCTCGACGCGCTTCAGCTTCTGAGTTTGCCCTCTTCTTTGACGGTCCGGAAGCGCGCGGGATGGCGGGCTGCCTCGCTGTCTGGACACACGGCCTCTCCAGGTTATGTAGGTATTCTCTCTGCAGTGCTCCTTACAAGTTACGTGGCTATGAGCTGGCACACGTTACGTACTTGCACCACATGCCTTACTGGAGCGTCCAAGCAGACCGCAGCAGCCGGGAAGATGACGAGGTTGACATGGCTGACTCGAGCTCGAACGTCCAACACAGGACTGTGAACGTATTCGTTCTCGCTCCTGCGTGCGTAATTCGCATTCCTGACCGCGAGCGTGGGACGCCTCATATACTACACCACCGCACTGTATGGCTAGTGAGTAGAGTGAATGGCTGACAGGGTCGTTCCTAAAACCGGGCTTTGCGGTGAGCGCACT
The DNA here is from genome assembly GCF_000365165.1 of Cladophialophora carrionii CBS 160.54. Lineage (NCBI taxonomy): Eukaryota > Fungi > Ascomycota > Eurotiomycetes > Chaetothyriales > Herpotrichiellaceae > Cladophialophora > Cladophialophora carrionii. The sequence goes on from NW_008481828.1 coordinate 3,093,213, forward strand.
GGTACCATATTCCAAATCACCGAGCCACCTTACTGCAAGCCTTGTTGGTTGTAAACGTTTACCTGTGAGTCCGCTTATTTCCTACGCAGTTCGTCTCGGAGAAGGAAGCTGGAAGGTGTGAGATGAAATGTCAGGACCTCCACGGTTGCTGTTCAGAAGCACGTTTGGCAATTACAGTAGAGTGCCGCGCTTAGCCGTGTTCTCGCGCTGTGTTGTACTTCCTGCTGTAGGAGGCGTGGTGTTCCTTCACTCATCGTGAGGCTCCGAATGTATATTCATCAATTCCCATCCAGCTTCGGTGGCACCCACTGCATTCATGAACCAAGACCCTCTGCTCGAGTACAGTAGCGTGTACTTGTACCCGTAGTGCGCAGACATATCGGTACCGAGCCACAGTCTTGAGGGGAGCGGTCCGCTCACCCCACCTGTTCGATAAGACCATCATACTTTGGCGGCCGGGGTCCTGGTCATGATGAATGTACATACATACGTATTATGCTTACTTCAGCCTACAAGTACCTTCTTTTGCGAACATATCCCAGCCGACTCGCTGTTTAAAGGTTTTGGGAGCACAACTTAATCCTAGTTACTGCATAACCCACGAGAGCTCAAGGGCACCAGGGTTATTTCTGTACTTGATCACCGCGCTCCGCTCGATCCGCGATCATGCTCGAGCAAGGCGCCCTGCCCACGGCAGATCTGCTGATACTCAGCAACAACGTCTCTCTCCTACCACCGCTGTCTCGAAGGGGACGTGGGCCGGGTCTCATTCTCGTTCTGGCGGAGAATGCGCCCCGCTATCCCGAGGACGGGGTTATCTGCGTGGACGGCATTCCGCCTCCGCTGCTGAAATGGGCGGAGGAGGGATTTGCCGTCGTCGAGATCCGACGGAGTGAAAACGTCGAGAAAGCGGTTCTCCAGAAGGCCATTACCGCTCTGGAGGAGTGTGAGAAATGTGATACCAAGGATGGGATTGGGATGATATGTGAGTGAGTTTCCTCCTGCAGTGCTTTGTCTTTCTCAAGTCATCCATGGCACTGGCGGCTGGCAAATGACTGAAAATCATGATGTTCAAAAGTTTACGACACGTCGCTGTGGGATAGCTTCGCGAACAAGGACGCCATTGACACCAGAATATCGGCGGCTGTCATCTATGGCACGGTCGGGGATCGTGTCGTTCCGGCCGCCGCGGTGCCTGTTCTTTGCCATTTTGCTGGGCAGGGCAAGCCAGACTCCCATCCCGGCGCCAAAGTGTACACTTATCCGACTGTCGAGGCCTCAAACTTTGCTCTTCCATGCCAGCCGAACTTCGACAGTACAAACGAGGCGGTGTCACACACGCGCAATCTCACCTTCTTGAAAAAGCACATCCGTGGATTGGATTTCGATCTCGAGGCTATATGGGAAGAGCATACGTATTTCGAATTTGCAGAACGGTCTGTGCCCAAGACAATGGCCACGATGGTCCAGGAGCCTTATGTCAACCATATTCCCACGGTATGCGAGATCTCTGATTTCCACGCACGTGTGGGATAAGGGCAGCTAATCAGGTTGCAGATGACCGGTGGTATCGGGCGAGCGAGCTTGAGTCACTTTTACGCAAACAATTTCATTCCGAAGAATCCAAAAGACATGAACTTGGTGCTCGTGAGTCGAACAATTGGCATTGATCGAGTTTGTGACGAATTCGTCGCCACGTTCACGCATGACATGGAAATCGACTGGCTGTAAGTACACTGTCCCTTTCCATTGCAGGGTATGAACTCATTTCTCGCAAGAGCTCCTGGCATACCTCCCACAGGACGGAAGGTCGAGCTCCCATGTACGTCGGTCGTCTGCGTGCGCGGCGACCGTCTGTACCATGAGCATATCGCTTGGGATCAAGCGTCACTCCTGTGTCAGCTGGGTCTCATGCCGGAGTATCTCCCTTATCCGTACCCGCTTCCGGATGGCCGGAAGCCAGAAGCCGGCAAGAAGTTCGAGTACAAGGTCCCGGTCGCTGGCATCGAGACTTCGATGAAGATGTTGGACAAGAACAGCATCCCGTCGAACAGAATGTTTGAGTATCAGATTCGTCAGGTAGACGCTTGAACGAAGATGACCCAGCAAATTCATTCCTCCAGGTTGTTGCCTTGAGAACACGGAGTGCGTATTGAACACATAAAGCCAGCCAGCCAGCCATCCTCATGACAATGGCCCCGATGAGGAAAACGTGTCCACCTTGTTCAGAACACGTGGATCGGTGAATGACAGGCCTGCCAGCAACGTCTCAACAAGCCGCAGTCTGTCTTCAACATCCCGGCTCTCTCGCCTCCAGTACCTCAACATCTCCATGACCTTTTCCACAGCCTGCCGCCACCGATCTGGCATGAGCAGTGTCAATTTCTCCCGCCTGGCCGCTCCGAGAAGGACAAATGCACTCCGTGTGCAAGACCTTAACATCAGCCAGGTGCCATGGTGGCGGTAGAAGAATCCCTGCTCGTTCTTCTCGATCCTTTCCACACAGACAACCAGGGCTTTGTGGACAAAGGCGTCCATCGAGTCACTGGAGATCGTAGGCGTCCGCTCCGGCGTGTCATAGTTCACCGCGGAGACGATGAAAGGCCAGTACATCATCTCGTAGCAATCGAGCAGGTGACCCTTCAGGATGAACTTGAGCGACTGGTGCAACTCGCTCTCTTCCCCCACAGATGGTACATCGAGTTCCAGTGCCTGAGGCAAGGACCGGATCCAGTCTGAAGCTTGTTGTTCAAAGCCCAGCGTGGACTCGGCGGCATTGGACAATGAGCTTGTGGCCTTGCTGTCGTAGATGAAATTGAGGATCCTGTTGCCGAGCCGCCGAAGGGCAATTTCGGCGAGATAAAAATACCATACAATTTCTCTTTGGGATCGAAGGCCCTCTGGAGGCGAAGGGAAGAAGGCAGGGTAGGTCAAATCCCAGATCGACGTCTCCGAAACGTTGAGTTCGAGGCGCAGCTCCCTGGTTGCAGTTTAGTATCTGTTTTGCCGCCCGATGATCGAGCAAAAGCGCTTCACACTTACAGCTCGGACTTGAAGCAAGTCCAGTAGATGCTTTCGCGCAGCCGTTGCTCGCCTTCCCTGTCCACCTCGGGAGACTCCTTCTCCGTATAGAATGCCTGACAGCAGGCGAGTGCCTGGACAAACATCTTCCATGCCTCCATCGGGCGCAAGGTTGCCATCAAGTACACGCCGGCCAGGAAAAAGCATTGTGCTTCCAAAACACCTGTGCGGCATAGCAGATGGCCCATCCGTTTCTGCGCCGCCGAGAAGTATGACTCTGCCTGCCGGAATTGAGGAGACGCGCGAAACGACGAGGCATCCTGTTGAGGACCTGCGTCAAATGGGCCAATGGATCCGTGAGCGTAGATCAAAAGCTGTGACGAGGGTCAATATCGCTGCTCCAGTGGCTGTCGACGGAGGAAGGACTCACCAGCAGACACGACTGTGCATCCCACCCGATCCCATTGAACCGGGCATCACGCATGTAACGTTGAATTTTGGCCTCCTCGAGCACCGGGTTGTAGATGAAGACGTTGTTCATGAAATGGGCAACCAGTTCCTCCTCGGCCACCTGCTCATCGAACTCGGCGGCCATGGACAGATTCTGGTTGGCGCCATGGCTCGAGTTGAGGAGTCCTTTCAGATCCAGATTGGGGCTCACATCGTCGAACACAGACCAGGACAAGACGCCTTCGATGTTCATATGACAAGGCGCGGCATCCTTGGACCGTTCCAGGCTCGGCGAGTTCAGCGACTTCAGCCGGGACAAGACCCCCCGGCTAGGACTGTCCGCGACCGTGCTGGAGACAGCTGCCGCGATCTGGGCTTGGCCGTTTCCTGCTCGCAACAGCTCTTCGAGGGTGTTCAACTTGTCCAAGATTGCCAGACTCGCGGAATCGAAGCTGCAGGAGTCAGAGACGGGTTCAAGCCATCAGCACGCCCCCCTCCACACACACATACGTTGAATGGTCTCCTTCAGAGTACGTGCATTCTGCACCAATGGACAGACAGGAGGAGCACGACGGCCGTGCGTTGTTGCATTTGGTCCGACGCACTCGACATTTCTGGCAGGCCTGGATGGCCCTCTTCCGGGGGTAGGATGATTTCCGCGCGGCAGGACGTTTCCGGGATTCAGTCAGCGCGGTTTCAGCCTCCAAGCTGCCGATGAAGGCGCCGTTCTGCTGGACGGCCGCCGGCAAGTGGCCTGTATGGAGCGTCGAGGAATCGTAGCTTGGCTCGTTGGAATGGAGGATGTTCCGAAGCGAGCTTTCCATTGCACGACGATAGGACGCTTTCTCCACCCGGTAACTGGGGATGAAGATCTGGGGAAGACGATGGAGAGAGGATGAAGTCCACGAGCGGAATGCCGGGCACTGATAAAGCCCTTCAGCGGAGTGCTGGACCAACCCACAAAGGGCGCCTCAGACACGTTTTTGTTGTGGAGGAGGATCTCGGGGCCACCACTCCACCCCCCGGTCGGCAGGCAGTCCCTCTGGGGGGCGTTGATAGGCTCCAACGATGCCGAAGAAGGCTGGTTTGCCTCACCATGTGCGCCCAGTCTTCTAGAAGCCTTCCGAGCCGAAAACCCACTGCATAGAGACACGAGCCGTGCGGATGACTGACCTCACCCGCATTGTACGGAGTCAGCAGGGGAGCATGCCAGAGCCTGTCACTGCAACACTGCTTTACCGCTTGGAGCCATGTCGACTCGAGCAGGAGTAACTCCACCAGGGCACGATTCCTTGCTCGTTTGGGCGGGGTAGCGCCTCCTCCTGCCCCAATGCTACCCAACCGTGTGCTAACCTCTCCGACGCGGCCTCCATTGGTAGGCGGAGTTCCGGGATACGAGGAAATCTACAGCTCCGGCAGGAGGTGTCGTGACTCAAGAAACACGTCTTGGGGTGGGATAGCTATTCCAGAATATGCATGGAACACGGAATGGTAGATCCAACGATATAAAGAAGGCCAGATTCCTCTGCAGATGAGTCGAGCTCGTCCTCCAAGGTGGATTGCTTGACCGCCATCACCCAGCATCCTTCACCGGCCCCGAGGCAAGATGGAGAAAGCCAGCATCCATGACGATACCAAGGCCATCGACTCGATCATTGAGCATGTTGCCCCAAAGATCGAGCAAGCCCGAATCGCGGCCGAGGAGGAGCACAATCTCTCGGTGCGGGAAGCCATCACGAAGAACAAGTCGGTGGTCTTCTGGTGTGTTTTCTTCGCCTTCAGTGGCGTCGCTTGGTAAGTGCTCGGATATCAGCTGCCGTATCACGGTAATCGAGGTCAGGCTGACCGACTTTTGCCAGGGGTTTCGACGCACAAGTCAATGGCGCCATGGTTTCGGTGCCACAATTTCGGTCCACGTTCGGGTATGTGCTCAGAGGCTTCGGCTGACGACTGTTTCCATCCACCTGCCACTGACAATCCGCCAGATATATGTTCATAAACGACAAAGGGGAGAGAGACTCAGTCATTCCAGCTTCCTGGCTCTCGGGCTTCAATAGTATCTCGAGCGTTGGACAGTTCTTTGGCGGGTTTCTCTGTTCATGGCTTTCCGACCGCCTAGGCCGTCGGTGGTCGCTCCTCGTCGGCCTGGCCCTTGTCTCTGGCGGCATTTTCGGTGAGGTGTTCTCAAACACTCGACCGGCATTCCTCATCGGCAAATTGATACTCGGTATCGGTCTGGGCTTCTACCTGACCATTGGTCCGCTCTACTGCTCGGAAGTGGCCCCCCTCGTCCTTCGCGGTATGATCACGGGTGGTATCAATTTCGCCATCGTCATTGGCCAGCTCCTGTCGAACGCTGTGATCAAGGGGTTTGGAGAAAGGACTGACCGATGGGCCTTCCGAGGACCATTTGCGATCCAGTGGTTGTTCGTTGGTAAGGGAACAAGTATGTTGATATGAGTTGCCATCTGACACTTTAACAGTCATCCTCCTTGTGGGAATCCCATTCGCACCAGAATCCCCTTGGCACTATGTCCGTCGTGGCCGCCTGGAAGATGCCCGACGCAGTCTGGAACGTCTCTATGGTAAGGACGTCGACGTTTCGCCCAAGCTCGCCATGATCATCCGAACGGTCGAAGAAGACGCCGAGCTCTCCAAGTCGGCGCGGTGGGACCAGTGCTTCCGCGGCACCAACCTCGTGCGGACAACCATCTCTGTCGGCGTCTTTGCGTGCCAGCACTTGTCCGGCATCGTCTTCGTGCTCGGCTTCTCCACCTACTTCTTCGAGCTCGCCGGCATTGAGACCACCCACGCTTTCGACCTCGGCGTCGGAGTCACGGCCTGCGGTGTCGTGGGCGTCATTATCTCTTGGGCCGCCATCAACACACTCGGTCGCAGAAAGCTGTTCGTCTGGGGTATGATCGGCATGACCATTGTGCTCGTGCTCATGGGCATCCTCGATGTTGTGCACACCTCCGCCGCCCGCTGGGTTCAGGCCTCGTGCACGGTCGTATATGCACTCATCTACCAGATCACCATCGGATGCATTGCATTCGCCTTGCTGGGTGAAGTTTCTACGCCGGCACTACGAGCAAAGACCGTGGGTCTGGCCACGGCCTGTCAAGCTGTGTTTGGAACCGTCATGAACATCGTGGTACCTTACATGGTCAACCCAGACAAGGCCAATCTCAAGGGCAAGGTTGGCTTCGTCTTTGGCGGGGCTTGCCTCTTGGGCACCATCTGGAGCTACTTCTACATTCCCGAATTGAAGGGCCGCACTTTCCAGGAGATTGACTACTTGTTCCAGCACCGGGTTTCACCGAGGCGGATGGGCAAGTACAATGTTGAAGATGTTAACGATGTTTGAGCCGGCAACGGATGCTATAGGATTCTAAAGGATATAGCGACACGGGGTAGAAATGTAATTACTGTACGGAGTACGGAGTAAGGCTAGACAAAGCCAGGATGGCGAGCGAAAGGGCTTGATCATTCTATTAAGTTAATACTTGTCAATGCTTCCCGTCTGATGCCATGTGGTTATGATAGAATTTACCCATTTCTCCTCGGTAATGTTGCATAGTGAGGACCATGATCGCACTTGTTGCGAAGCCCTCGCTGAAGACATTAGATAGAACCTGCCAACCGCTTGATGTGTAGTCCCACCAGTCTTGCCCCATCTTCATACCATGACATACCCCATATGTCCCAGCATCTCTACCCAGCACACAGGACAGTAGCCCCATCCCAAGCAGTAGCCTTATCAGCGTGGATAAGCCACTGAGTCAGTCCACTCTGTGCTAATTGCCTACGACTCCGGAATCAGCCACAAGGCACACCCGTGGGTACATCCCACACATTAAAACTCTTGAGGCGCCACATGTTCTTCACAGCCAGCCAGGGATACTCTGTACGGCTTCCCGAATCCCCCCCGAAATCTATTGTACTGCCTGGCCTCTGTGCCAATAGCACATGTTCTCGTGGTAATTTGGTGGCAGGACGAGTACCAGTATGTACAAGTACACCAATCTTGTGACTTGTCCTCAGGCTCTAATTAACCGGCACATTCTAATTTACTCGGTAAAGTCGCCTCAAAGTCCCCCGGATGCCCCCTGTCAGCCGACACCAGTCGTTAGTGGATAGCCTTCGTGAGCTATTCAGCCAGCTGACCGTTTATGAAGTCATAAATGGTGTGATTGCTGGTGATTGGAATCCCGAACCAGAAACCGTCTACTCTTTCTCGAAAGTTGCATTGCACTTGCATACCCTCCCTGCCTCTTCTGCTCCACGTTGAGTCCTTGCGAGGGATTAATTGATTATTCCAAATCCCTCTTTCTACCATCCCAGCTATGGCCCGTAGCGCAGGGACGCGCTGGGGAAGCCCCTGACCCTCCCAAGTTCAAGTCCAGCACAGTTCATGCAGCGTCAGCCGCCGGATCAGAACTGTGCTCCCCGCGACATCCAGAATCCTCATACGTACTACACAGTACGAGTACGAGTGCGACGTAACAGCATCTGCTCTTCCGAAGCGGTCAACCCCATTTGTCTGTCTGTCTGTCTGTCTGTCTGTCTGTCTGTCTGTCTGTCTGTCTGTCTGTCTGTCTGTCTGTCTGTCTGTCTGTCTGTCTGTCTG
>NW_008481828.1:3101323-3147340 GCF_000365165.1 Cladophialophora carrionii CBS 160.54
TCTGTCTGTCTGTCTGTCTGTCTGTCTGTCTGTCTGTCTGTCTGTCTGTCTGTCTGTCTGTCTGTCTGTCTGTCTGTCTGTCTGTCTGTCTGTCTACTGTACTCGTCCTCTCACTTTGACATTTTGGCCGACGACCGGATACGGGAACAGCTTCACGCCTCGTGATTGTCAGACAAAAGAGACGCGCAGGAGGACTTGACGTGACGAGCTGCCTGCCTGCCTGTCTGCCTGCCTGCCTGCCACTTCCTGTGGTATGTGCATGGCCGCGGCTGATCGTCTGCACCGCACAACTTGACTGCATCTTCGACTGTCTGCGCTCGTTTACTGTGGTTGGGTTCAAATATTGACTGTATCACATCACATCACATCACATCACATCACATCACATCACATCACATCACATCACGGCCCCGAAGACTGCTTGATGTCCATGCACGCATGCGGAGTGACGAGGATCTCTAGGGGGGAAGCAAGCGAGCAAGCAAATCGCGGAGGCTACGAAGCCAGGACATCCGTAAAGCAGCTTACAGAACTGTGGCTTGACTTGCGCGCGTTCGGTTTCCCGTGCCGTTCTCCTGCTACTGTAGTCGACCTCGGTCTGGTGGATCTGGACTGAGCATGGCATATGGCAGATGGCATATGACAGACAGCAGACAGGAGCGCCACGTCTGTCCATTCGTTTTCGCAGCACGTGGTGCGGCAGAGCTGGACTCGTCCGGGAGAGGGAATGCGACGGGGCTTTGAAATAGTTATAAGATAATGTACTCACCTGTACACCACTTCATAATTGATCAATAACCGAACATCAATTCCAATAGACCTTTGATTAGCATGCACTGCTCGGGTCGGTCGCCAAACGACCGAACAATCCAAAAATGCCACGAGAACCAAGCTCTGCAGCCCTGCTTGATCATATCTTGGGTCCTCTTCCTCCACGAGCCGGAAACACTCGATCAATATGCTGGCCGCACCACGAAAACCAGCAGTCTGTAGATCGAACGTACGTGTTCAAAACAAGCAGCCTCCGGATCGAAAGTACGAGAGCAATACAAGCAGACTCCCGGTCGACCGTACGAAGCAAGGGACAGACGACTCACGAGCAGGTCCGGCTCGAGCCTGGCGTTTGCGTTAGAAGGTCCGGCGGCCTCCTCAGGCTATCCAGAATTTTCAAATTCGCTGACCAGGGAAGAACACGGTCCACACTCTCCTCCAGCGGTGACTCACGGGAAACGGCACTGTACTGAACGTCCCGATACATGTCTTCGCCACACTGCACATTGTCAGTGTCATCGTCGCGCGTCTGGTCGATCACGTACGGCCTCACATTCAAGCGTAGAGATATTGTGTCCAAGTCAATGATTACTCCGTCACAGGCTCCTGGCTGACTGCGTTCCCTTGTATTCATGCGTGAGATCTTGTCCCCGAGTCGGTACTCCATCACCCTTCTTCCGCAAGCTGTCCCCATCGGCGACTTCAACGGAGCCACCAAAGTTCTGCCCACCAACGTCCTGGCAGGGTGTAGGTAATTACTTGATTTCCTGCTCGGCATGGGGCCCCGATAAAGGCTGTGGGTTTCGACACAACGAGTGGCTTGACCTCGAAAGGGGCCAGGTCGTGACTCGCATCGCGAGGGTGCTGGCCAGACCATGGTCGTTCCCATCCATGTCCTGCTGTCCGAGAGGGGCCGCCTCGAAGTGGACCGCTCGTGTCGATTATAGTCAACGGAAGAGCAAGTCGGTACGAATAGCAGAATACTCCGATTTTCTTTATCGCCGGAAAACTAGAATACTCTTAAAGTGGGCCGCTCGTGTTGATCATAGTCAAGGGATAGCCAGTCGGCACTGGGGCAGACTGTTCCCTCTCCTTCCTCGCTCGGGGACGGATTAATAGTATACAGGGATAATCACTGCGAACGTCAATGTCGGAATTTACTGAATGATGGCTCTCCCGCTCTCCCGCTTATATATCTGTCTCCTCATAGCTGCTACATCCTGCTATGTACTTTCCAGCCTGTACATCACGTCCGTCTGCTGAGGACCACTGTACTGAGCACCAGTTTTGTACTTCCAGTTTATACACCAGCTTACACATCCTCCTTCTCTTCATACTCGATGATGTTATCCTTCTTCAGCACCGTGTCTGCATGTCGATCGTGAATCACCCTGGCTGCGAGAGCCGAGTCTCGGATCTCCGGACTGGCGAATAAAAAGTCGATCTCTTCCAGCGTCTTGCCGGTCGTCTATATCGGGGGTGAACGGTCAGTATTGCGTACGCTTACCGCACACGGAATACAACTTTGGCAAAGAACATACCTCAGGACACAAGAAATACACAAAAGGCACGGCAACGGCACAAGACAAGAGCATCCAGATCCAGATCTTCCAGCCGACGTTCTGCAAGGCGATGCCTCCGGCGAAAACGGTGATGAAGCTGAAAAGCCATTCGCCAAACGCGCCGGCCGCGCCACCGAGATGGCGGAGTTTGAGAGGGGCGATCTGTTCGATACGATGTCGTGGTTAGCAACTATGGTTTGCCAGGCTCGGATGGTCGACTGATCAGTACTGCCAATCCAGGGGCGTGCATACCTCGGGACCGTACAGCCACGGCACACCAATCCATCCGTAGCCAAACACAAAATTATATATGATCACAAACGCCACGGCGACCCATTGTCTCGTCAGAGTAGGGTTCGGCAAGCCGATCATAATCACAAAGATGAGCATGCAGATCGTCAATATGACGGCGGACCAGATCATCACGCCGCGGCGACCGACTCGTTCGATCGTCCAGGGCAAGGGATATGTCCCGAGAGCGAACCCGGTGTTCATGACCGCGGCGAGTAGTTGGGAGAGAAAGGGAGAGAGGCCGACCTGCGCGAAGATGACGGTCGAGTAGTAGACTGACAAGTTGATCCCTGGAGCCGGCAATGTTATTCAACTTATCACGACAACGACCGCCGGACAGATTTCAACGTACCCATCATCTGCTGAAGTGACAGGATCATGAAGGAGATCCTGATCCTGCGACCAGCCTTGAGATCGCTCCGGTCCCACAACAGACCCAGAGGGTTGAACTTATGCTCGTCTTCGTCCTCAAGCTTGATCGAAGCCAGGATTTCGTCGCGCATGGCCTGGACGGCAGGGTCTTCGAAGGGCCGGTCATGAAGGCGCATCACGACACTGTCACCCTCCTCGATCCGGCCCTTTGCGTAATACCATCTTGGAGTGTCAGGCAAGAAGAACATGCCAATGATCGAGACGGTCGCGAAGAAGGCTTGGAATGCAATGGGAAAGCGCCAGGACACCTGATTGGTCATGCGAGTGAAGCCAAAGTCGACCCAGTAGGCAAGCCTGTCATAGTCGTTAGTATTGCGGACGTTCCAGTACCGTAACGTTCGGTTGGACACGATAGACAGGACAGAAAGAACAGCTCTTGGTGAGATGAACTTACGCAACTCCCGAGATCAGCCAGACACATTGGATGGCGACTTCCGGTCCTCGTTCTTTCGACGTGATACTCATCTCTGCCATGTAGGTAGGAACACTGCAGGAAATAAACCCGATGCCGAATCCGCAAAGAACCCGACCGACGATAATTTGTGCAACGGACCAAGAAGACGCTTGGATGCTGGCGCCAACGATGACCAGGGCATCGCCCATCAGGATACAGCCTCGCCTGCCCAGCGGCATGCCGAGGAACGTCACCGCCAATGAGCATACCGCCGCTGCCAGGGTGTACGAGGATGCAATCATCGGAATGACATAGGTTCCAGTCGGATGACCAAGGGCGTCGAGGAAGGGCTCCGTGGTCTGGACTCCACCGAGCACGCCAGCATCGTAGCCGTACATACAGAAGGACTGTGAAGAGTCAGCGGAGCCAGGCCTGGGTGGGTACGGGCCACGGTGCTTACCAACGAGCAACAGATGGACATGATCCGGTAGAGTGTCCTACCCTTCAACGACTGGAGGAACTGCATGGTGGATGGATCGATGATAGCCAGATCGCTTCTCGACGCCGCTTCAAGGTGAGAGAACTGGTGGATCGCCGGAGCCCTGTTGTCGGGTCGCGACATTGCCTTTGTATCTCCAGCATGGCCTGGGCTCCCCACAGACGGAGAGCCGACACACAGGCTTAGTAAGGCCCACTCGAATCTAGGAAGCGAGCGATTGGCCGAGGGCAGGGGGGTTGGCGGGCATTCCTATCCACCCCCGCACCTTTGACCGGCGCGGGCGGGATTCGAAACCCGGGGAAGTTGATTCAATCGTCGGAAGGCCTTCAATGGAGAAGCGAGGCGCCAGCTTCGATTGCTCCGAGGCCTCGACATCCCGATCCAGGGCGCGAAGACTGGCATATTGACCGCGTCCCTACGACATCAACACTGTCGGTCTGTCTCTGTGTGATCCTGGGCGGTTCTGGCAGCTGGTCTTCCCGGATCCTTTCTGTTGACTCTCCTCTGGCACATATAACCGACCACTGCCCATTTAAGCTTGGAGCTTTGCAGAGCCAATTATGTACCTCAAACAGTTCTGCCTCCGAAGTCGTTGTTATAGCCGCCTGCCGTCCCCTTTGTCAAGCAAACTCAGGCCGAACGCCCTCATGGAGAACGCTGGATTGACCCAGGTTCCTTCAGGGCAGTGCTTCCAGACTCGATCTACCTCGACGAGCAACAAAGCCCCGGTAACTAAATTGGGTGCTTCCAGCGAAGATGCTTATAGATCAAGAACAATCCAGGACATGATGTCCTTGAAGGGCAGGGTAACTGTTGTCACAGGTAGGTTCGAAGTTCACAGCAGCTGTTATTCGGTATTGCTAAAACCATGTAGGGGGAGCACGAGGCATTGGGTTGGCGTTGGCGAGAGGTGCTGCGGAGCTGGGCAGTGATATCGCTGTCCTCGATGTTCTCGAGAAGCCATCCGAGGCCTTTGGGGATTTCGAAAAGGAGCTCGGAGTCCGGGCTCGTTACTATCGGTTCGTTCCCTCGTCGGTGTGGCATTATTGAGCCTGCATTGACCCTTGTGCTGCCAGGGCAAGCGTCACTGATCCTGAAGGCTTGACCCGCGGGTTTGAGGCTATAGTGAAGGATTTTGGTCAGATAGACAATTGGTATGGTCAACTCCTTGAGCCTCCATATCTGCTAATACCAGTCAAAGCGTGACAGCCGCGGGGATAGTCCACGACAAACCCTTCCTGGATACAACTTGGGAGGAGGGGGCGCGCATACTCGAGGTCAATGTGAGTTCGGAGTTTCTCGACGTGCAGAGCCATCTGCTGACACAGGATCAGGTCATGGGCACAATGCTGAGTGCTCAATTGGCCGCCAAACAAATGCGAGCTCAAAACACCGGAGGTAGCATCGTCATGATCGCTTCGGTCTCGGCCGGAACGGCATTGCAAATGCAAAGATTGAATATATATGCTGCGTCCAAGGGTGCGGTAAAATCCCTGTGCGGGCAGCTGGCCGTGGAACTGGCACCTCTCGGGATTCGCGTGAATACGGTTTCTCCTGGATTCATTGCGACCGAGATGACGAAGGGTCTTGCCGTCACAAGGCCAGAGCTCCTGACAGTGTTCAAGTCGCCTCCGCTGGGGAGGATTGGCGATCGAGCGGATCTGAAGGGTGTGGTGGGATACCTCCTCAGCGATGCGGCAGCTTATACCACCGGCGCGGACGTGCTTGTGACTGGTGGCGTACATGCAGGTCTGCTATAGAATTGTAAGCGTCGGAAGAAGGAGGGCAGCCATAAACCCCAAGGCTACAAGGCACAATGGTACATGTTTATGATGCTCCCTTCTGAATCTTCTCCTGCTGATCCCCAAAGGTCTGGCCGTGACGACGCCAGCTTCCCTGCCTGTTGACAGACACCTTGGTGTCAAGGATCTTGAGGCGGGACGTGAGGAAGCTCAAGGTTGTTGTAGCCACCCCAGAAGAGTGTTTCCAGAGAAAAGTCGTCGTAGGCCGTGTCAAACAAACTGAAAGCAGGATCCGTTTCGCCAAAGCTCAGCCCATAATCAAAGCTCCCCTGGCTTTGCGGCGACTGATGGGTTTGTATGAGATCGCCTTCTGCATTCGTTGGTCGCCGCTTCTTAGAGGGTGCTGGTGCGGCATTTTCTGCGATGTTATCCCATGGATTTTGTCGCTTGATCTTCGCCTTTGATCTCCTTAGTAGATCACTCTTGATGCCCATGATTACTTCAAGTGCCCTTGAAGCACTCTTGAACGCCATGCCCAGTTCACTCAATGCTTGACAGCACAGTTCCAGGTTCTTCCACGCATTGTTACTTCGAGTCGGATCAGTCGCTGCACAGGCCGTAAAGACGTGAATCAGGGTGGCCGTGAACACCAGATGGACTGCTTGCACATTGATCCTCCTAAGACTGTGAAGGCGGCGATATGTTTGGATCAGCTTTGCCATGAAGTTTGCTGAGCTCGTGCAGTGGTTCCTCCCAGTCGCAATCTCGGCTGTGGTCAAACCCGGCAGCGTCTTGACAGAGGCGAAGAAAGGGCGGAATGTGATGATTCGAATAGTATGATACTGCATACTGAATGCCATGAGTGAACGTAGCCTTGCCGGGAGATGTGACTTACTGCAGCTGGAGGACATGGGGAAGGTAGTAGGCGTCCTTGTCGATGTCGTTTACAGCTAAGCTGGTCGGGAGACTGTGAAGCCAATTCAGCAAGTCATCACCCTTCTGGATGGCAAACTGGAAAAGCTGTCTGGCGCTTTTCGGATCCGTTATGCCATCGGGGTACCTGATATACGTCAGTACCAGGCTGCTGCAAGACGATGTCCCGCTTACAAGTTCTCTCTGATTGCGGTCATGTGCGCGCACAAGTTGACATTCCATATGCTCAACTCTTGGATTGAATCAACCAGGCGAGGCAGCTCTGTTCCCTCGTTGTCGGTGTAGGGCGACCAGTACTTCCTCACTCTGCTTGGATTGTCCTCGTGCGTGGAGAACTTGACGGTTATGTGCTTGTCATCGAGGGCGACTGGCCTTCCGACATACAGACTCCACATCCTAATAGCCGTGTGATGAGTGAATGTGGAAGTAATAGAGAATAGTCAACGCACCTGTCGTGGACGAAGACGCCGGCCCATATCACCTTGCGGATCATTCCTTCCTCGGCGGAGATCAGGTTCGCTTGTACGTATGGCTCCGGGTCAAGATGCAGACCAAGGTCAACAGCAAGTCGGACGGCCATCCCTGAAAGCGCGGATCAGCACAGCTTGCGGACAGCACGGAGGCATTCCAAACCACTATCTAGCCATCCACGAGCATCCCTAGTGAGTAGCGCCTCCACGGCACTGAGGATCACCAGCGATTGAACTGTCGAGAGAGTCGGTGCGTCGAGTTCGAGCTCTAACAGTAGCTTCGACCTAGTGGCAAAGAAATCCGCAAGATGATCTGGCAGGTGCGGGTACGATCTGGTCGTCATGGTGGCTCCAACTGAACACCTAGAATGACGGTTCAGCCAAGAGAATCCTCCTCCAGGGCATTGGTTTGGGGTCGTGGTACATACATGGCGTTCGTCAACACTTCTGAATACAGGGAACTGAAATGCCCTGCAGCCCTACAGTTCGTTCTTTCCCGCCAAAAGACGGCTTCCTCCACGACGTGAATGGAAGGCTCTTCCCACGTGAAGTAGAGTTTGAGAAGGTGATCTTCAATACTTGGATCCACGAAATGGCCGACGCCTGCCCCGATCAATAGGTCTGCCCCTTGTTCAGAAGGAGAGCGGAATTTGGATCGTGACAAGGACAGCGGGCCATTGTGAAGGATGTGCAAGTTGGAGGTGGCACCGTAGAATCGTAGCTGGCCGTCTTCGGCTATCTGCAACGACCCCATGCGCCCAGAGAGTTGGTCTAAGAGGATGTCTTCGCCAGTCCCTGCGAGTGCGGCCGTGTCGGAATGTGAGCCGGTGGGAATAGGTACATCTGGAGACGACTCCGAGTAGAAGTAGGCTTCATCTGGGGGAGCCCCGGCCGTTGACGACACATCGCGGTTGCCATTGCGTTCTCCTTCGCAGGCGGGTTTCAGCAGTCCTTTCGATGCACAGGTATGGGATCCCTTACCTGGCCATCCTGCTACGGCGAACTCTGGCTGCTCGGTGCTGGAGGGGACGCCGTGGGAAAGGGGGTTCTCCATCACTCCTGACCCTGTGGCCCGGCTACCATATACATCAGTCTGGACGTGCATGGGAGGGGGCGATGGAAGGTCAATCCCATTGGCGATGAGGAGCGACTCGAGTTTTTGGCAATAGCTGGTCAGTGCTTGTAATCTCTCCTTGGGGGCAATCTTGCGTTTGTCCACGCCGTGCTGGAAGACACACTCCTGTCCATAGAGGATGCAATTCGAACATCGCGGACTGACGCCGTCGCATTTGATCTTTCGTCTTCGACAACCAAGACAGGCGGTCGTGACGTGTTTAGTCTGCCGCTTCGCTTGAGCATCAGACGTCTCTATGTTCGGCGACATCTGTTCCATCCGGGTTCCAGCTGCTGGGATGCTGCTGGATCAATCGTATGGTATGGGGTCAATGAGCGGACTCGCGTTCTTGATTTGACATTCCATATGTCGTCGTTCCTGTTCTATTCGATGATATCCTCGCAATCGAGGGTTGCCATCAAAATTGCGTCCCACTAGTCAAGTACACGGAGGTGCTAGATGTCAGTCAGCGGCCGAGGCCAATCTATCGTTGCGGGGAATCCACGCTTGGGGCTCCTCGTCAACCCCCCCTGTGCACCCCAAGCCCCATGGTGGGCCCATAGGCTTCAAGAGCTTGCCTGCCAAGCTGCCTGGGCTCTGCAGCAACGTCCACCTCTGGGCTCAAATCCGTTAGGCAAAAGGCATAGAGGAGTCAGACCAATGCGAGATCAGACCACGAGCTGGCACAATGTCCTGGAACTCGAGGCCTCTAACCTCTGTACTCAATGTGGAATGCTGAGGGCCAGGCTGTGGTGGCGATATACAGTAACAAACTGGTCATGGAGGGCAATGGTATCATAGTCACTCATGCTCCATGCCACCGACTACTTTCTAGCGCCGTATGGGATTCTCACCCTGCAGCGTTCGTTCCGCTCTCCGATACAAATTAACACAGAGACGTTGCACTGCCAGCAGGCTGTCGTCCTTGCTAATGTTGCTTAACTCTTGCAAAATCTGCAACATGTGCCGCCCCACGCCCAGGTCCAGTACCGAGCTTTCATCGGTCGGGTTGAATATAATATGTGCCAGAACGACAACCAAGGCCGAAACGATTGTTTCTAGCGATAACCTGCATACTTGGGTCAGAACAATACTCCTGAACAGTAATAGGCTGCCGTCTACCAGGTCGGACTCACCAGTTGCTTGCGATATCACCCCCCGGTATCAATCCGAGGAGGTCGATAAACCTTCGCGCGTCCTTGTACAGGATCTGCACCTTCTGCTTCGTCATTCTCTCCATCAACCCCTCAGCAGAGAAGAGATTGTGGCACGTCCTCGCAGCGGGTGCAATATAAGCGCGGAAGGCGTAGGCTGTTGAGAAATAGGTCGACTCCAACAAAACCACGTGGACCAGGTCCGATCGGTGCAAAGCCGTACGAAGATCTTGTGCATCAAGTTCGAACAGCCAGTTCCGTCGCCAGTCCTCCAGCCTGGCATTGATGGACCGCAGCTCTGCGTCTTCGAGACTTTCAGAACTTCGACCGCCCGGGGGCAGCAATACTTGTTCCATAAATTCGGCCTGCAGTAGAGCCAGCTCCACGTGCAAGCGGAACACATTGGCTTTGAATTGCCCGCCCTCGGCAGCAATCTCTCCAGCGGGGTCCTCGTCGCTCGGTAGTGGCACATTTATGAGTCTTGGACTCAGGCCGGGTAGCCGCCCAGCTCTCACAGCCATATCTGTATCCATAAAGAACGCCACCCAGAACACACGTTGCTGCTGGAGCAACTCGGGGGTGTCTATTAACCCGGGTCTCCTGGGATCGTTGACGTGCAGATCTTGAATGACACGTAGGGCCAGGCTCACAAAGACCTGTGCTGGGTAAGGGCGTGAGGAAGTCGAAATGACGGACGCCATACCTAGAAAGCACTGGGCCAGAAGCGGCGAAGGACGCAGCATGAGCAATTCCGGGACCACCTCCAGCGATTCTTGTAGATATATGCTGGCATTCTCTGCGTCTTGCGGTACACCCATGGGGCTCATGGACCGCAGGCGGTGGGCAATAGCCAGAACAACCTTCAGTGCGACCCATTCGATCGCTACGCCTGCAGCCATATTGTCGTAGGATCTCTGGAAGAGCGAGGTGATAACAGACGCATCGAAGATAGGAATGGCCGTATTGAAGTCGACCAAGAACTCCTGAAGCAGGAACATGCCTCCTTGAACTGGCGGTAACGAGCATCTCTTCGGGCCATTGTACCGGGTTTGAGGCATCATTTCAGCGTCCGTCGTCGCCAGCGCAGGAGCAGTGAGGCCATAGAACATGGTCGCTTCCGGCGTGGCCCAGCCTTGAGACTCGTCTGTCGAAGGCGGAAAGTCGGGATCTGATGTCCCCGATGGATCCAGGTGGAGATCTTGTAATAGCGTCGGTGAAGTGCCACTGTTGCTCCTGATGTTACTCAATGAGATGTCAGGCTGTAGCGCATCCGATGCGAACAAATTTTGCTCGACAGAGGATGCTGTGGAGGGAATTGACGACGGCGTCAGGGCGCCGGGTCGTTCTTGCGTGGTCTCTGGCATCCGTGCCGCAACAGAAGTTTTGATGAGCTGCTCCAGGCTCCTCAGACGCTCCTCGAGGCTTTCCATCTGCTTTCTACGGCTCGTTAGCAGAGATACCCATGACTCAGTGCTGGCCAGCTTGAAGAGAATGTGGAGTTGCTTGGGCTATTCGCCTACGATTATTGAAGCAGAAGGCGGCTCGTCTGCAATTTCGACGCAGCCACAGGGACTTGAATATTTCTGGGTGATATCTTCACCCTTCGGACACCACGCGTGCTTCTGGTCCCGGATAATAAACTCAGGCACTGGATATGGCGACCAACCTTTTCCGCTTCTCTCGAGGCTTGGTGACATGGGTCATTCGGCACACCAAGTTGGCTTTTGCACACGAGGAACACCTTTCAACTCCCTCCTTCAGATCACAGCGCCTTTTCTTCGCCCGGCAGAGATCACAGGCCTGGCCAACACCAATCAGTATGCAATCTTGGCGGACCGATCTGTAGTTCCGGTTACCTGGGCCATATTGCCTGACTTGACAGGGTGTGACATTGCTTGCGACATGTCTGCAAGCTGCACAGCTCGACGTCGCGCTCGTTCTCGGAGACAGGATGGACGGGGGCCTAGCTAACGCAGGCTACGCTGCACCGGAGTCTTCCACTTCAATGATGGATGATGCAGTCTGATCCACAATATAAAAGCGCAATAATGACAGTATAGCTTTGAATGCCTGGGGAAATAATGCCAGATGTTGCACAAGTAGCGTTGCTGGTCGTGTAGTCTAGATAGTACTACTAGAAACTATCCAAAACTGCGACCCAGTTCTCGTCAGCGTACAAGCATGACGTTGAAGAGCCAAGCTGGGCAGATCACATAATTCCAGTACTGGGCTTTGGCCGAGACTTTCACCGTGATTGCTTACATCGAACAGAGTAATTGCTTCGAAGACAGTCCGTGCAGACGCAGGATTTACTGGCTTCGGAAGAGAGTTATTCGTGGTGCTGACAAATACGGTATACCGAAGCTGGTACGAAGTCGTCGCTGAACCTTGCCAACAAGGGTAATAGGGAGCCGTGGGCAGCATGCGGAAGGCCGGAGACGAAATCGAGCCGGATGTCCGATAGCGTACTTCGTGCTACGTACTGTATAGGCGTTCTTGGCGGCCCTGGTACGTAGTACATAGGTACCTCGTCGGCAAGTAACTCGTTGGTAAGTACCTCGTAAGCCGCACTGGCTTACGACAAATTCGTCCACGAGATTATATTGTTGAGAGCCGTGTACTTCGGCCCAAACGACTTTCTGATCCTCTGGTATCGAAGACGAAGGCGTACTGTATACGCCTTGTGGAAACCCGTCCTGAACAGGACCGAGTTAGAATCCCGGTGTCAAGGTAGTCGGCTTAGGCAAGGCGGGTCATCAGGTCGTCCAGCGTCTGCTGCTCGATGCAGAGAAAGCATTTTCTGATACTGTGGACTGTGAAGGGTATCCGGGACGAGGAGGCAAACATTTGGCTGACTTGATAATAGATCGACATGTCCTTCGTGAGATGCGAAGCCTAGTCTGCAGGCTGTGCAGAAGGGTCGCCGCGCTCAAAACTCCATGCTGTTTGCTCCGGTAATACCATCATCATCCCGTTCTCGTTTGACTCGAACCACTTCGCTCTTGAGCATTGACCTGACAAATCCATCAAATAACTCGACGTAGGGTTTCAGGCTGGTCTTTTCCCAATCATTCAGTTTCCTCATGCTGACACCATCCTCAATATATCCGTTCGTCTGTTCGTCGCCCCCATCAGTACTGCCATAACGATCCACTTCCGCGAGAAGTTCAGTGACCTTGGGGACAGAGAGCGGATCAAATGCTTCAGCACGCGCCATATCCCCACCCGCTGTGATAGGCACGCACACCCTTCCAGTGCCAGGATGCACCACGAAGGGGCTTTTCAGCAAATGGATTTTCTTCTTGCCGACCTCCACGTCCAATCTGGGATATGTATACTCCAACAGGATGTCTTGCTTTGCTTCGACCAGGGCTTTCGTATCCAACGTCTTGCTGACTCCGGTTTTGGCCAGGGCATCTATATCTTCCCACTTCCTAATGCTTGTTCGGGCGGGACTGCTCGACCACTTCTTCGCCAATGCTTCGTTCAACGCCTTGTCCGGCAACAATTGCAGAAGGCGAGCTTGTCCCGCTTCAGACTTGAACGGCTCTTGATCCACTAACACTTGCTGGAAATATGGCTTCAAGATCTCAAGACTTCGAGCGATATGTGGATGGAGGGGTCGTTTGACGTTGACCCTTTTCCCACCCTGTACGCCGCCCTTCAGGACTTCGAAATAACCTGTGATAGCCTTCCGCTTGTCGTCATCCAGCACTCTTGCGTCTTTATCACTGACCCAGGCGTGAACACCACGACGACCGGAGTAAACCCAGATGATGTGCTCAAAGCCAAAGTCTTCTCTCAAAGCCACATCGACAACTTTTATGGTCATTGTTGCGAAAGCCCAGCATTTGCTACAGATGTTGGCCTTTTCGCAGCACGACCGTATGTCGTCGTAGTCTGTCAAATCAATATCGAAAACTATCTCCTTGCTCAACGGCTTGAACATCGAACTTTTTCTCAAGGTCTTGCGGTCTCTTGGGTTCGTAGTGTAGACCGGGCCAATCTCGAAACGAGACGGAACGTGTCGGAGGATGTCTTTGCGCAACGCTTCGGCTGTGGGGTAAGACTGATATCGAAGATAGGCATCATTTGAGAGCGTCAACGCGAATTCTCGATTGGCGAAGTCTGGTCCAGGCTTTGGCGAGTGGTTGAGCCACTGAAAAAGGGAGCGGAAGGGAAATAGTCGGGCGTAGAACTGTTGCATTACATTCGAGTCTGAATACGACTCTTGCTGTGAGGTCGAGGCAGCCTCCTCTGACGAGGTAGGTGCCGATTGCGGTGGTGAGGAGGGTATGTTGGCATCGCTCGCGAGTTGATCGAATTCTTCATCGTCGTCGTCGAACAGGTCCTCCAGTGCTACAGGAGCCTGGTCGATGTTCTTTTCCATGGATTCGTCCTTGTGGTCGCCATTTGGAACTGGTGGAGCATCCGGAAGATCCAGATCTTCACCATGGGAGGGCGATTGTGCTCGCGGTGATGATGACTCTGCCATCTTAATGCCCATAATGACAGCGACACTAAAGCAACGTCTTGGTCCTTTGTAGAAAACTGCACGGAGGACGGAGCATCGAGTCTGGCATCACCAGAATGATAAATGGTAACAGCGACGCGTTCGCGGCATTGCAGAGCGCGTCGCGATTCGTGTAGCAAATCAGAGTGATTCAATCCCACAGTCCTGGTCTAGACCGGAATCGGCTAGACTCGAGCCTCGGCCTTATCGATAAGCCGAACTGAAAAATTGTTGCCAGCCTCGCTGTCTTCAGCCATTTTTCCGCACCGCACCTAAAGCACACGACCAGCGCAGGGACAAGATCCCAAGATGTCGAACACGATGGAGCCCCAGGTAGAGAAATCGAAGAAGCGCAAGAGGAAGAGGACGAGGCCCACCGACGCAGATGCAGAATCGGCGGTCCCTCTGCTGGCAACCAATGCTCTAGACGCTCCAGGACCTCCAGCCACGAAGAAATTGCAAGAAAAGAGCAAAAAGAGGCGGAAAACATCTCACGAAAGCGAAGATGAAGGAGAGAGTGAGACAGAAAAACCACCCAAGGATATGAATACCTTGGAGCCGGAGACAGAGGGGGAGAAGCCCTCGGACGATGAAGATGGAGTCGATGGCGAGGATGCAGAACCCGAGCTCGAAGAAACCATCAACGACAAACCCACCATTGGCACTATGGAAACAACTTCTCGCGAAACAACAGACCTACCCACCGACGTTGCCCCATCCCTCCCAGGCACAGACACCACGCCGCAGAACTTTTCCGAACTCAACCTCTCGGAAAAGACCACAAAGGCCATCCAGGAAATGGGTTTCGCCTCCATGACGGAGATACAACGCCGGGGCATTCCTCCGCTCCTCGCAGGCAGGGACGTCCTGGGTGCGGCCAAGACCGGCAGTGGAAAGACCCTCGCCTTCCTGATTCCTGCGGTCGAAATGCTTCACGCCCTGCGCTTCAAGCCCCGCAATGGCACAGGCGTCATCGTCGTCTCCCCAACCCGCGAACTCGCATTGCAAATCTTCGGCGTAGCCCGCGACCTCATGAAATTCCACACTCAAACATTTGGGATCGTGATCGGAGGCGCGAACCGTAGCGCCGAGGCCGAGAAGCTTTCCAAGGGAGTGAATCTCTTGATCGCCACTCCCGGCCGCTTGCTGGACCATCTCCAGAACACAAAAGGGTTCGTCTACAAGAATGTCAAAGCGCTTGTCATCGATGAAGCCGACCGCATCCTCGAAGTCGGGTTCGAAGACGAAATGCGACAGATCGTCAAGATCCTCCCGGACCGCGACTCCCGCCAGACGATGCTCTTCTCCGCGACTCAGACGACAAAGGTCGAAGACCTGGCGCGCATATCCCTCCGCCCGGGCCCGCTGTACATCAACGTGGACCACAAGTCCGAGGCCAGCACCGTCTCCGGCCTCGAGCAAGGCTACGTTATCGTGCCCCCCGAGACGCGCTTCCTCCTGCTTTTCTCCTTCCTCAAACGCAACCTGAAGAAGAAAATCATCGTCTTCATGTCCTCGTGCAATTGCGTCAAGTACCATTGCGAACTCCTCAACTACATTGACCTTCCCGTGCTGGAACTCCACGGCAACCTCAAACAGCAAAAGCGCACGAATACATTCTTCGAGTTCATCAACGCCAGCCACGGCACGTTGATCTGCACGGACGTGGCGGCACGAGGCCTTGACATCCCCAGCGTCGATTGGATCGTGCAGTTCGACCCGCCGGATGATCCGAGGGACTACATCCACCGAGTGGGACGGACCGCTCGCGGAAGCAACGCCAAAGGAAGGAGTCTGATGTTCTTACAGCCCAATGAAGTCGGGTTTCTCTCTCAATTGAAGGAGGCGCGCGTCCCCGTCGTCGAGTTTGATTTCCCAACCAAGAAACTGGTCAACATCCAGAGTCAACTGGAAAAATTGATCGGGCAGAACTACTACTTGAACAAGGTGAGTTTGGCCTTTTTCGTCCTTTCAGAGCTGGTGGGCGTGCAGGCATGAATGAATGAATGCGTGGTGCTAACGAATCACAACTAGTCCGCCAAGGATGGATACCGCTCATACCTGCAAGCATACGCCTCACACAGTCTGAGGTCCGTGTTCGACGTGAACAAGCTTGACCTGGTGAAGGTTGCCAAGAGCTTCGGCTTTGCTTCGCCTCCCCGAGTCGACATCCAGCTGGGCGCGAGCATGCGGGATAAGAAGCAGAACACAGGCAGGAGAAGCTACGGAAGCCAACCCAAGCAGAAGAACGGGTTCCGAAGGAAATAATTTCCAAGTGTCGAGGAGAAACGAAGTCGAGCGGGAAACAAGTACATTGTACTTGTGTTTTTGTCCAGCTTGAACGTCTTGCTCGGCGTAATTGAAAGACAAAGTGGGAGGTCGAGTTTGAGGTCGAGTTCTAGGCAGGGCTGGAGTTGACGGAAGATTCCACTGTACTGTGGAACACTTCTGTGCCCAAACTGGTGGTAAATACGGGGTAAATCATGATCATCTGAAGCTCAGCTTTCACCAATTCTTGTGTCTACCTTGGAGGCTGTGTCGATTTTGGCCGGCGCATGTTCTTCCAAGCAGCGCTCACTGACCTTCCTGCGGTACTCCGTACAGAAGCATACCTCTCAATTTTGAGGGGATCAGTTCACAATCCGAGTACAAGGAGTCTGACACAAGTTAATAAGAACAATTCACCGTAGAACGATTCATGAAGGGAAACATCTCAGTACATCAGCGAGGCCAGCCCGAGAGATTTCACTTCCGGCACCGCTTACCCGAGTGCTTGTCGATAGCTTACCGACCGTGGAAGGCAGTGACACCGTGAAACCAGCAAGACAAAACAAAAAAGGTCATGGAAGTAGGTAGAGAAAGATCTTCAAATTCCTGTTATATTTTGATTCAACGCTGCTCTGCTCTGTTCACTTTCCAAGCTCCAAACAGAGACTGTGGCAAAATTCCAGAACTCATGATGGCGTCGACGCCGGAATCGCGGAGATGGATGGCCATCATGGGTAAGGACAAGGGCTGGCAGTCTATCGTCTCATGAGAATGTCCGCTCCAGCCTGCAACTCGTGCTCTAGATCGTTAGCGCCCGCAAAGGCGTCTGCTTCTTGTGGCCTCGGGTCTTCATGGCGGCTCCATTGACTGGGATTCTCAGGGATCGGGACGTTCATGTTGCCCGAGGGAGTGGGATTTGTCTGGTGGCGCACGTGATGACGGAACCTCATGACCTCGTCCAGGATCATCTTTCGCATTTCCTGCACATCCTCGACCACCTCAAAAGCAAAGTCAAAGGTCTTCGGACAGGCAGGTTCGTCGCTAGCGTCGTGCCAGATGTGCAGGTATCTGTGTTCCAAGGCATCTTCCACCGAGATACGGGATGAAGGGTCGAAAGCCAGCATGCGGTCCAGAAGATCCAGCGCATCAGGGTTCGCTTGTGGGAACAGTCTCTGGAAAGGGATCTTCGGCATGTAAGGCAGGTTTCGGACGTATTCCTGCGCACGAGGCGATCCAATTCTTGACAGAGTCTCTTCGTTGGGAGTGCCCAGATAGTGCAGGATCTGGTTCAACTGGTCGACGTAGTCGCGGCCCTTGAAGAACGGTCTGCCCCCTAGTAGCTCAGCCAGGATACACCCGACGGACCACACATCGACTGTTTGACAGGTTAGCTAGAAACCAAAGGTCGAGGCCTGTTCCACGTACTAGCTTTCGTATAGCTCTGGAAGCTCAACATGATCTCAGGTGCCCGATACCAGCGGGTAGCGACATACTCAGTCATATACCCGGCATTTTCCTCGGGATCCTGAGAGAAACCTCTGGCTAGACCAAAGTCGCAAATCTTGAGCTCACAGTCGGCATTGACGAGAAGGTTGCCAGGTTTAAGATCTCTGTGCAAGACGTTCGCCGAGTGGATATACTTCAGGCCGCATAGAATCTGGTAGATGAAGGACTGGAAATGGGCATCTGTCAAAGGCTGTCCTGATCGAATGATGGCAGCCAGATCGCATTCCATCAGCTCTAATCCCCGTTAGTGAATGCCGTGTCTCGCCCTCAACGTCGAGTCATACCTTCGTACAGATAGGTCTCGTTGAAGTTGTCCGGACGAGGAATGTCCATGTCATAGAGACAAGTTATCTGCGCCTGGTCAGCCACGTGCCTCCTCTGTGGTCACTAGCAATCTGACATTTCTGTGTCCGCGGAAGTGTTGCAGGAGCTTGATCTCGCGCAGAGCCCTCTTCGCAAGGATCTTCTTGCTGAACACATTGGTGACCTTCTTGATAGCCACTCCCTCTCCTGTTTGACCATTGGTAGCAGCACTTTGAAGGTGTCAGCAACGCTCCGGCGCATGTTCGCAGCAACCATACCAGACAATGCCATATGCGCCCTGACCCAACTCTTTTGTGACAGTGTATCGGTCATCAACAATGAAATCTTGATTGAAGACTTTGAACACCTTGCGCCCGGCTAGATCTCCCATGTTTGCTGTTGCAGTCTACACTCCTGATTGATCTAGAATACGCACTGCGCAGGTCGGGCAGGAAACGGATGGAGGAAGACGGGCTCAAATAGGGTTGTCGCGCGTCGAGAAAAGAGCTGAACCAGCTGAATATATGGCTGAAGATGATAAATTCGGCAAGAAGGCAGAGCCAATTTCTTTCTTCAAAATAATATGCGGCTGAGTGACAGAGTTGGATGGTGCTGACACTGGATATACGGCTACGCTTGGTTGCGGCGGGTGTGTCCAGTCGGCGAGGTCAAGGTGGGGGCTGCTTCAGGTGAAGTGCAAGATACGCATGTAAGACCTAGCCAGTAGAAGTATTTGCCTGTAAAGAGAGAACCAGATCGCGGCGTGTCGAACGAAACCAACTATCCAAAGTCTTAATCTGATAGCCGCTGGAGCGGGTTGAGGCAGCGTTTGCGGTGAACCGTGCTCGCTCCCCTCTTCTCCCGTCAAGCAAGCGCGCGCTCCGAATCTGTTTCAGAGGTGGGATGAAGGAGGGGCAAGGCACCAAAACTGGGTCCCGGCGCCCCCTAGGCACAGCTAGCACAGCCTAACAAAGAGCTTCGGAGCGCCAAGCAACACGTGCCGGGGCTAGTGCGGCCCCGCCAATAGAGCCACCAGCAAAAACTGTGGCTTGGGGATATTCAAGGCGTCCACGGGTGTCTGGGTTGATGTTTGTGAGACATTCAGGAAGACGGAATTGATGCTTGCTGCTGATATCGAAGTAGTCTTGTAGTGCAACTCTACAAGATTCTCAGGAGCCTCGAGAGCAAGAATCTCAGTGGATGTGTCTCTTGCCGACAGCTCTTATTGATGTTACAGCGGTCCATGAGAAAAGTTAAGTCATAGTCAACTTTCCATAATCCGTCAGTGTTGCAGCCAGCATCACTGTCATGGACGAAGTCCTTGCGAGACACCGGAAAGAGAAACGAGATCTGCAAGCGAAGATCACGCAAAAGAAGAAAAATGCCACGAAGAAAACGAGGAAGGGTGTCAACGACGACTGCGACAGGCTTGAAAGAGAGCTGGCTGAAAAGCAACAAGCAGAGCTTGAGGCATTGAATCCTGCTAAGGAACCCCAGATAGTAGAAACGTTTGAGGAGTTGGTTGTCGACGATGCTCCTGCAATGACCAATGACGAGTCCAACACAGCAACGGAAGACGCTAGGCAGGAGATCCATCAGCAAGCCTCGTCCACCGACCAACCCCGACAGAAGAAACCTAACAGACAAAAAGCAAGACTAGCACGCCGAGCAGCAGAGACAGAAGCTCAAGCGGCTGCAGCGGCAGAAGAAGCATCGCACCTACCCGACCTGCGTGAGCAAGAGATCTCAGCCATGAGAGAACTGATGAAGAAACTCGACCTTTCAGAAACCCTCATCCGACCCGACGGCCACTGTCTTTTCTCGGCTTGTGCGCACAGTATGCCACTTGATCTTCTTGTGTCACAAACCGGGCAAGCTGGGAAGGAACCCTATCAACACGTCCGATACGCTGCGGCAGAATTCATGGAGAGGCACCCGGACGATTTCGCGGCTTTTATGGAAGAGCCGTTGGAATCTTATGTGCGGAAGATCCGCGACACAGCCGAATGGGGCGGAGAACTGGAGCTGCAGGCTATTGCACGGTCGTATAATGTCGATATCAATGTTCTCCGAGCAGATGGCCGGGTTGAGAAGATCAGCTCGGGATCAGACAGCAAGGAGGATGCAGAGCCCGTATGGCTGGCCTACTACAGGCACAGCTTCGGACTGGGCGAGCACTACAATGCTCTGAAGAAATTACACAAAAGCTGACGTGACGCCCTGTCTCAAGCAACGGGTCATTATGCCAGACAAGACTTTTGAAAAGCTAGCTGTTGAAGCCCGAATTCCCAACTCCTTGACACGACCGAACACCATGTGCAAGCAGTCAGTATTCCAACCTCAACGATGTCTCCAGACCGAGATGTAATCTTCGACATTCCCATCCTTGTCCTTCCCCACCTGATGCGTATCAGCAGGATGCCAATGACCCACCCTCTCCAAAGCATTCGGACTCGACTCGACCAAGGGATTCATTTTAACATTGCCCTCCGAATCGTATGCAATGTCTTCACCCGGGTGACTGAGATGCTCGAGATATGTCTTGGGAGGCACGCCGAAAGGTGGCCCACCTGACTTGGCAGGCTTGGAGATTGGGAATTCGAGACAGACGAGGTTCGCCTGAGGAGAAGCTCGCAGCAACTCGGTCATGCGTTTCGCCCAGTCTTTCCGCATGGACGGGTGCATTGCACAGAAAAACTGGTTGGCCGGGTTCATTAGTATGGCCGACTGCATCGCGTGGCAGGGGATGGAAAGGTGCAGAAGTCGCAGGGCGTATCAGACCAGCCAACCCTGAGGATGAGATCTGTGACCCGAGACCAGCACAAAGAACCACCATCCTAACCATCAGTCGTGGGCGAAGGGGCATTGGCACTCACAGTGTAATCGTAGATCAAATCGAATTTTCCATCCCAACGTTCCCACCCTACCTTGCTGAACCACTCATCTTTGTAAAAGTCTCCCTGCACGAATTTCATCTCCCCTTGCCCGATCTTCTCGTCCTTCACAGGGTAGCTCCCTTTATGCTTGTCGACGTATTCCTTGCACGCGATCAGCGCCTTCTCGGCATATTCCAGGCCCACCACATCATATCCAAAACTCGCAAGCAGCAATACATCAACACCCCGTCCACAACCGGGTACTAATGCACGTTTGCGCCGTCCATCGATAAACGGTCCACCAATCACTTCGGCGTGGTTTAAGAGTGTATCAGCCAGTGCTGGAGACGGAGAGCCACGGTCCCATGGTAAGAAGTCACCCTTGTTCCACAGCTCGTCCCAGCCTTGCACGTACGAAGAGCCCGAGTACTGAGCCATGTGGGACTTTAGCTTTTCGCGGTTGGCCGCGGTAGCTGTTGTGGAATTCGCCGTCGACATTATGGCGGGTGAGCCGATGCGCACTTTCACTGATATTGGACGTCGTTGCAGATTTTGGAACCGAAAGATTCTGCGGGGGTTTGAGATTGTCGCACCGACGACGCGATACCCCGCCAGCAGACCAGCACTCTGATAGGATTTTACGATCGGCGTGACAGCCCGGCAGCACATACAAGTCGAGGTGTGGTTGAGGCGCCAACTGATTGTTCTCTTGGGATACGGAGTTGAGGTTAGAAGAGGACTTTTCTCGAAATCGCCTGAAGGGGAAGATCGTGGTTGGAGTCGAGAACGACTTAGGCTGGCGGGCAACAGCCCTTTTTGAATTGACAAATGGCTTCGCTATGGGGTACACAAGGAGGAAGTATGCAGACAGAACACGATGAGGGATGTCAATCAATCTCGTATCTCACTGACAAGCAGCAATCTAATCACGATCGCACAACAGTCATCTCGCTCGCAAAATCATACAAGGTCTTGCACGCCGAACTCGGGTAGATTACTCAAGCTAGATGACCCGCGACTTTCATTGTGACAATCTTCTGTCAGTGCTGATTCCGGGCTGTACCGCAGCAAGTCGGAAGACTGCACTGAACAAGGCAGTCAGTCCGTCAACCCTCATAGTCTCACCAGATGGTCTCTCCAGCTCAGACTTGACACTGCCAAAGTGCGCGCGGGGCTCGCTCAATCTTACGACGCTCGAAATCCCCATCTTTTTCTATCATGTGCTTGGCTCGGACTCACCTCAATAGTTGATGCGCTGTGTCAGCTCGAAAGCGCAACAGCCCGCAGAAGCAAATAGCCTCGGCTTCACGCCATTTCAGAAGATGTGGTGCTGGTCTCGACCCCCCAACCGGTGTGTGGCCCTAGCGGCCGTTCCATACAGGATCTGGAATCGTACCTGATGGGGTACCTGAATTTGCTGGTCTACCGCTTGCCTGCGCGTGCTTGATGGGTAGCACCACAGGTGAACAACAAAGCATCATGGGTTCTTTTACAATCGATCTTGACGTAAGGATCGAGAAGGGCGTAGCGGCACAGTTAGTCTACACAGCAAAGGCAAGCTTAGCAGTGGTATTCTCCCTCGTCCTGGCCATCATCAAAATTGCTGCGGCCGTACACTCCGTACTGTGGTAAGCCTGAGGTTCAGGCGAATCAAAAGCCAAGACGCAGCAAGTCTTTCCGTTTTCGAATGTATTCCTGCTCCCTCCCGGGTGCCGCCAACTGCGCCTTTCCATCTCTCCTCGGCAAAACGGCACGATAAAGCCCATAGATTCATCAGCGCCTTCTTCTCCATCTGTGTTGATTGCAGAAGATGCCGGCTATCAATGCTTAACCCCACTACGTTTCTGTCGTCATTGGCTGTTTGCTGCGACAATGGGGCATGGCCCACGAGAATTCGATTCTCATGCGCCGGGTAACTGCAAATACCCTCGCTTTGGCCGCCGCGGACGTCCATCTCATCTGCTGAACACTATGTCGGTTGTATCCCTGGCCTCGACGACTTTGCCAGACTGTATCAGGTTCATATGCAGCTCACCGTATCTTGAATATGCTCTTTTCCAGCATCAACTCGGCGTTCTCCATACCATATAACTTGATTTGAGCGAACATTCAGTTCCCAACATTCTGTGCTCGAGGAATGACTTGGCCAGCAGACTCTTTGACGTCTTGTTCACGCTCGGCCGCCTCCCCTCGCCCATCTTGTTGCGCCGATGTCGTTCGATAACGTCGAGAAACTTCCTGCCAGTGAAGATATTTTATACCGTACATCGTCAAACGATAAGTCCGGGAAAGAGGAAGATGCCGAAGCCGGTTCGGACACCCGATCTATCCACTCTCAGCGCTCTGGGCAATCGACTGTCGCGGATGCACACGACGTTGAAAACGCCGACGATGTGTTGGCTAGGACCGTAACACCCAAGAAACCTATTGTCAAGGTCTCGCGGGCAGAAAGACGCGGGCTGTTTGCTCGGTTCTCTTTGACAGCCGAGGTTACGGATCCGTATGACTACAAGGATAGCACAAAATGGGTCATCACCTTTGTCGTGGCTATTGCTGCCGCTGCAGCACCGGTGGGCAGTGCCATCATATTGCGTATGTTTTCTCGTGCTGCCATTGATGGGACAATGTCGTTGACTATGCCGTCCAGCAACTCTTGACGATGTGGCGAACAGTCTTCATACCGACCCAACCACCACCAATCTGTCTGTTGCATTGTATATGTTGAGCATGGCCATCTTTCCTCTGTGGTGGTCAACCTTTTCTGAGACTGCTGGGCGGCGTACTGTATACCTCACCTCCTTTACCATGTTCATTGTATTCTCTGTCCTGAGCGCTATCTCCCATTCGATATCCATGCTTATTACCGTCCGCCTATTTGCGGGTGGCGCGGCTGCCTCCGTTCAGGCGGTTGGTGCAGGGACGATCGCCGACATTTGGGAGTCTCGGGAGAGAGGCAGAGCGATGGGCATCTTCTATCTGGGACCCTTGTGCGGTCCTTTGCTCGCGCCTATAGTGGGCGGCATTCTCGGCCAAGCTTGGAATTGGAGAGCGACTCAATGGGCCCTGGTAATCTACGGAGGTAAGCTCGCCACTGGCGATGCGACAAGGAGTAGCTCTGACAATATGCTAGTCTTGACGTGGCTGCTGGTTTTCTTCGGTCTGCCTGAAACACTGAAGGCCACCAAGGATGTGGTTGCAGACACTGTGACAGACACTGCGCCTTCGACCGTCGGCAGCGACCGCCCGCCACTCAGTCGGACCTCAACCCGAGAGGTGATACAAAAGAGGTCGAGAAAGTACTTGACGGTTGCACGAATGCTGTTGGTGGACCCACTCAGCGTCATCTTGTACCTGCGATTCATGCCCGTTCTGCTCACGGTGTATTACTCTGCGGTTACTTTCGGCTCATTATACGTACTCAACATCAGTATCCAGTACACATTCGAAAGACAACCCTATGATTATGCGACAATCATCATCGGACTGCTGTATCTGCCCAACTCGTTCGGGTACATTCTTGCGAGCTTGATAGGTGGTCGCTGGATGGACTGGATCATGAAACGAGAAGCAATCAAGACGAACCGCGTAGATGAGCGTGGAAAGCTGATCTTCAGGCCCGAGGATCGCATGCGAGAGAACGCGTGGCTGGGCGCGCTGATGTACCCGTGCGCTCTGATCTGGTACGGTTGGACCGTGCAGAAAGGGGTGTTTTGGCTAGCACCAGTGAGTCATTCCGACACATTCCAAAGTACCACCTGTTGTGTCATGCAGGTACCGTGCAGTGGCTGACACGTGTGGAACAGATAATTGCGAATTTCTTTTATGGGTTCGGGTCCATGATCATTTTCGCCATGTCCACAACCATGTTGACAGAGTTTATGCCACGTCGATCATCTTCTGGCGTAGCTTTGAACAATCTATGCCGGAACATTTTGTCATGCGTTGGCGCCGTCGTTGGGGCGCCACTGATTGCAGCCATTGGGAATGGCTGGTTGTTTACTATTCTCGGGCTTTGGGCACTGTCGAGTGCCTCCGTTATTTGGGCTATGAAGCGCTACGGCCCGGGTTGGCGGGAAAATATGGATAGACAGTTAGGTTGACATCAACATGAAGCGACCATAGAGTACACCCAGAAGCGCCAACACAACGGCTGATCATTTTCTGGTCTGTTTGTGTAGATAGACCGTCGCAGCCAACCAACACGTGATAACTTCCTCAGCTACGGTGATTTTATCATTATGACTCAGGGCCTGTACCTCGCCCGCCCAATAAGATGCGCGTGTTGAAAGTGAAGCACCACTCAGAAGGGAGGGCCACAGGAAGAGGCCATACACAGTCGAAGCGGGGGTGAGCCCTGGGTGAGTCTTGAGTGAATGTTTGATGAATCAGGAGCAGCGGACTTTGCTCTCCGGGTCGGTGTTCGGCTCGACCCGCAACTTTCAAGTTCTGATGCTTCGTTCATTACCAGATTTCTCTCATACCATTGATAACCGTTATTTTTCGTCAAGGATGGTGGCTGCCAACCGTGCTGTCGCCAATAACAGCCCTTCTCATGAGCTCTCCCGCGCCTAAAGACTTGACACTGCGACACTAGAGTGATGTGCGCCGCTGGGCCTCCGCAGGGATCCCGTTCTTGTGCGTCTCTCAATGAACACCCTTCACGTCCCGAACGAACTGGTCTCAGTGGCTCCAGCTCGCTGCATTGCTTCTGGCAAATCGAAACACATGGCACGTCACCTCCAGACTACAGCAAGGATGAGGACTCCCTTCATCCACAGAGTTTTTTTCCTTCTTGCTGACCAGTGATGAGTTGGGCATCAATCTAGGAAGACCTTCCGCCACGTAGACGGCCCAATCATTGCCAGCCTCATGCACATTTCACCCAATTGCGGACATTCGCACGGATTATCCAGTCCTTATTGCAGTTGTCTGACCTTGACTCAGACTTATACTGGTTTTCGTCAGTTCCATCCCGCATTGGTCTGCATGACTGCCGCTGAATGCGCCGTCCAAAGTTGCGCCGCACCGACTTGTCATCGTCGACGTGGTCCAATTGCCAAAATCTGCTTATCCCAAAATGGGGTCTGATGCTCGTGGCGCTCATTCTGGCCGCAGACATGAGTCCCGACGCAAGGACCAGGTTTGGGCTTCACAGACCTGTCCTCTGTTCAACCAGATGTCGCAACACCATGTGTCTTGCAGCCATTCCTTTCTCCTTATACATGCCTCTGATGTTTTACGAGTTCTTCGCTTCTCTACCCTGCCGTTTCTATCCGGTATCGTAACGTCACCTCGTTTTCCGATCATCCCGCAGAGCTCGTGATTCTCGGGTGAGGGAGGCGATTGGCAGCTTCGACAACTCTGCCTTAGCGACGTCCATACACACCCCAGGCATCTAACTTGCAATGGGAAAGAATAAAAAGAGGAAGGCTAAGAAGACTCTTGATATCTGGTCTGATCAGTCCAACCAGGATAACGGAGATGGCACGACCGTTCCATTATCCGTTCCAGTACGCGCAACTTCCTACCTATGGTTATCAGACCTTTGATCCAAGCGCCGTTTCGTTTTCTTTCCACCCCATCATACCGCCCGACCGATTATATCCCAGCAAGCCATTTGCTGACGACCAGATGAAGCCGGAAGAAGAACAACCTCCGCTTTCGGAGGACAATCCAGAACCTCAGAATGATGCGCCAGCAGAAGCAAACGGCAAGTTTGGAGTTTCTGTTCTTAGTTTGATGCTCTAACGCGGTTGCCAGACACAGTCACGACCGGCGATGCAGATACAGCGGCTCCTACCGAGCCCGACCAAGCGACAATGACCGGAGAACCAGAGAAGGACGGAGATGAAGGTAGGCGGGATAGATACCCTACTAGGATGATTCAGACTGACAGGCTCTTCACAGGCGGAGATGCTGAGCCGGATGCGGCGACAGAGGAATCGGATCAGCAACCAACGGTAAGTTGATAATACTGTGCAAAACATCCGTCCTCTAGCGTGACCGGCGTGATGTCAGTCACGATCTTGACATTGAACCTCATCTTCTGGGTGGAGATCTTGAATCATAGCATCCCAAACCTGACAGTGCCACTTGCTGACTTCATAGACCCCGGAGCCGACGGATGATGCTCCAGCTGATGCTGCTGCCGATGCTGCTGGTGGCGAATCGACCGGGACAACAGAAGAAACCGAGTCTGAAACGCCGAAGGAAGAATCTGTTGACGTGCCCACAGAAGAGGCAGCTACCGACTCGCCTGGAGATGACGAGTCGAATGATTCACAAGCAGCTACAGCCGTCGACTCAAGTGAAGGTGACAAGCATCCGGAGCCCGAGACCGTCGTCGAAATCGTCGAAAAGATGCAGGCTGACGACGCGCCCCCGGAAGAGATTACGGAGGTACTGGAACAAGCCATGTCGGACGTTGGAGCTGGACCTGATTCTCCAGCGCCTGATAAAGAGCCATCTCCTACAGAAGCCGAAGAGGCCACCGAGTCCTCACCGGATCCGGTGACTGAGGAGACTGGTTCGACGGAAGAAAGCGCTACAGTGCAACCCGTAGCAGATAAAGAAGACGAACCACAGGCTGCTGCAGCGGATGCAGAGCCAGCTGCGGATGCAGAGCAAACCGAGCCCTCCGCGGACAGCACCGAAGCTGATGCCGCTCCGACAAATGCAGCCGAAGAGGAGCCGGCTGAATCATCTCCTGTTGACCCAGCTGGTGAAGAG
Source organism: Cladophialophora carrionii CBS 160.54 (assembly GCF_000365165.1). Classification (NCBI taxonomy): domain Eukaryota; kingdom Fungi; phylum Ascomycota; class Eurotiomycetes; order Chaetothyriales; family Herpotrichiellaceae; genus Cladophialophora; species Cladophialophora carrionii. Next base: position 3,128,881 of record NW_008481828.1, read on the forward strand.
GACAAGGATGGAGCCTCGGAAGAGCCTCCAGCTGAACAACCGGCTGAGGAGGCTAAAACGGATGATGACAACTCCTCAGAAGACAAGCCAGATGGACCCGTCGAGCAGCTATCTCCACAGGAAAATGAAGCTGAAAAGTTACCAGCAACGGAGGATCTTGACCCGGGTGAGGACGGCCCCAGCGATGACAAACCCGCTGTTGAAGACGTCGCAGCCGACGAGACACCTGCCGATGAACAGACCGAGGAAGTAGCCGGCGGCGATTCAGAAGAACCCCAGGACGAGGCAGCGCAACCAGAACAAGCAGAGCCTTCTGCAGACGAAGGGGGTGGTGATGAAGTCGAAGCTTCTGCAGTAGCACAGGAGCAGCCAGCTGAAACAGATGCTCCTGCAGATGGTGAGGCGACAGAGGAGGCCGAGGAACCTCCAACTGATACTTCGGATCAACCAAAAGACGCACCACCTGCTGCCGACGACTCCGCTCCACCCGCCGAGGAAAACAATGAGTCTGTAGAAGCAGCTGCGGAGGGAGATGCACCCGAGCCGACTGAGAATACGGAAGCATCTATTGAAGCCGCTTCCGACGAGGCTCCCGCCGGGGACCCGGCTTCAGAAGAAGCACCTCCAGAGGAACCCTCAGCTGAAGGGTCGGCGACTGAAGCGACAGCCGCCGAAGGAGCCGCTGTTGCAGAATCAGCTTCCGAGGAGCCAACCCCTGGAGAAGCGCCTGCCGAAGAAGGCGCCACCGAAGAAGCTGCCACAGAGGCAGAAGCTCCCGCGGAAGAAGCACCACCCCCTGAAGAAGCGCCGCCCGCTGAAGAAGCGCCGCCCGCTGAAGAAGCGCCGCCCGCTGAAGAAGCGCCGCCCGCTGAAGAAGCGCCGCCCGGTGATGAAGCACCACCCGCCGAGGAAGAAGCTGCCGTCGAAGATATCCCGGCTGGGGAAAACGCTCCCACCGAGGAGGAAGCTGCCCCTGAAGACGCCCCCGCCGAGGAAGAAGCTGCTGAAGAACCAGCTGCCGACAAGGCAACTCCTGAAGAGGCGCCTGGAGAAGAGACTCCCACCGAAGAATCACCCACCGCCAATGAGCCGGTTGTCGAAGAGGCTCTTCCAGAAGATGAGCCGTCCAATGAAGTGGCCTCTGAAGAAGCCCCTACCAAAGAAGCTCCAGCTGAAGAGGAGCCTCCAAGCGAAGAAACCGCTCCGAATGATGCTGCACCTGCGGACGAATCGGCTCCACCTGCAGAGGATGCCCCAGCAGAGGAAGGAGCTTCACCTACAGATGATACTCCAGCACCACCGGAAGAAGCGCCTGCGGCCTCCGAAGACGCTCCCGCGAGCGACGAACCAGAAGTAGCCAGGGGTATAGAGCCAGAAACCGAATCAATGCCGCCAGTCGCAGAGGCAGCTGCCGCCGCAGCTGTTGGCGCAGCAGCCGTGCTTGTGGCGATGGAGGTGTCGAGGGACAAGAAAGAAAGGCGGAGGAAACACCAGGACGAGAAGCGAGAACGTCATTTAAAGGACCCATTGAATGGGCACAGGGCGAAGCTTGAACGGGAGAGGGGTGAAGCTGGTCTCTTCGACAGTGCGATTGCTCGAGAGATTACCAAAAAGACTAAGGAGAAAGGACACAGCCGCCACGAGTCTGCCGAATCCAAGGAGAAAGAACGCGAGAGAGACGAACAGAGAAGGGCCAGAAAAGAGCGACACGCTGCTAAAGAAGTAGCTGCCGGCAAAAGGCAGGAGGCAGAGGTAGCAGCAAGAAAGGAGGAGGAACGCAAAAGGCGCGAAGCAGCCGAAACTGCTGTTGAAGAAGAGAGGAAACGTAGGCGACGCCAGGAAAAGGAGAGGCAAAAGCTTGTTGAGAATGCTCACCGCAAGACAGAAACGGTCCACGAAGACAGACGGAAAGGCAAAGAGAGAGACCTGACCCTCGAGTCACCTCACGACACCGCAACCGATATCCCCAGCGAACCGAAAAGGAAAGCTAGGCAACCAAGTTTTACTGGTTCCGGAAGTGGCGGCAGCTCCTCTGGAGGCACGGTTATTCCTAGCATCCTGAAGAGGATGGGCACAGGTGAAAGCGATACCAGGCCTCTTCTGATGATCAAGGTGAACGACCCCGACACTTCCAAGGACAAATATCGAGACAAGGAGCGAAGCCGCCACGGAGAGCATCGCGAACACAGGTACCACAAAGAGCAGAGCAGCAAGCGTGAAGATTCAGAGGATCGACCACGGGCCTCTAGGCATTCCAGCTCGAAAAGCGACAGAAGATACCACAGCGAGTCAAAACCTACTTCGAAAATGGGATTTATTGGCAAGGCTATCAGCACGCTTGCAGAGCATACGAGTGTGAGGGAGATCTGGCGCCCAGAAAGAGTTGGTGCTTGATATATTCACGACGTCGAGGACAAGGACAAGGATGAGGACGAGGAGGATGCTGAGGGCAGCACACCTTGTTAACATGAGCGAACGATCATACAGGACGATTCTCACGAAGGGAAAATACAGAGTTGGAGCGCTCTTTTCGACGGGTCTCATTTGTTTGGGCGGCGGACTGGTCGCAAGGCCAATCCATTGTACAACTAGTATGTAATCTGCTAAGAGAGAGCGTGTACGAGATAGATACTGTAGCTATGAATGAAAAGGGCTGTTGAGCGATGGACTGGACACTCCGCGGGCGGCGAGCTGCCCGTCACGCCCGTATCTTCGTCGGCCGGGGAGCCACCGGCGCCTCTGTGATGAGTTCTATCTCCATCCGCAACACCGAAGGGACGGAGAAGTCCTGATGGCCTCGAACTTGTCCTTCGCCGTCGACACCCTGTCAAATCGCGAGCTGAAGCAACTGCCGCAAGAACACAAGCCTGAGGGTGTTAACACTCATTTGCTCCTTCCCCTCTTGTCGAAGATGCATGGTGTTTCTCCACGTCATAGAGGGGCAGCGGTTAAGTAATTTATCTACATCTTCCCGCAGAGTGATGATCCCCGATGGACTGCTCGCCGTCGCCCAAATCCATTGGGGAGTATATGTGTCCGCGTCTCATTGCTGACCCGTGGTGTCCTCCCTCACCGAGGCCATCCTGACCCGGTATCTTCGAGCGTTGCTGCAGTCCTATAACCCCTCTCCACCTAGCTCCCATTGATCGACCCACGGCAAACACCAAGATGGGCTCAACTGGGAAAGACATGAAAAGGGAGGCCGTGTTCCCCGGCAACACGGCGCAGTTCGTACAGTTCGCTAGTCGAAGGAGTGTGGTTCATAGCACTAAGGGCATCGTCGCATGCACACAGCCTCTGGCCGCAGAGGCGGGGCAGAGGATACTGAAGCAGGGAGGCAATGCAGCAGTAAGTCACCACCCCCGCCACAAGGACTGCTCAGGCTGCTGACAACACGGACATCAGGACGCCGCGGTGGCCGTCGGTATGTCGACGTCGATATTGTCTCTACCACACTCGTGCTGACAGCGTACCGCAGCCGCCGCACTGAACATGGCCGAGCCGACCTCGACAGGCATTGGCGGAGACATGTTTTGTCTATTCTTTGACGCAGAGACAAAGAAAGTACATGCGCTCAACGGCTCGGGACGCAGCGCAAAGAATACCACTCTCGAGCAGGTCAGGCAAGAGTTGGGGGTCAGCTCAGGCAAGATTCCAACACATAGCCCATTATCCGTGACGGTTCCAGGTGCACCGGGTGGGTGGGTCGACACCATCGAGAAGTTTGGGAGCGGCAAGTTGAGCATGGAGCAAATCTTGACACCCGCAATTGAAATGGGAGAGCAAGGCTTTCCCGTGAGCGAATTGGCAGCGATGCAGGTTGGTTATGCTCTAAACTCTGCGTGTGGCCCGGGAACTGACATGCTCGTGAAAAGTGGCATGACCACGAGCCAGATCTCAGACGGGCGTCGCCCAATTTCCGCGAGATGCTCAAGAGAGACAAGAATTCTGAGGATTTCGTCCGGGCTCCCCGTGCTGGTGAGATTATGAGGAACCCCAACCTGGCCAAGACGTTCCGAACATTGGCAGCAGAAGGAAAGCAGGGCTTCTACAGCGGACGGATTGGCCAGGCAATCGTAGACGTCCTGAAGCTCACAGGCGGGCACATGGAGTTGTCGGATCTGGAGGACCATATGAGTCGAGGCGCCCAGGAGACCGAGCCCATCTCTCTGAAATTCAGTGCACAAAACGTCAAGAAACAAGGCACGCACAGGGTGACCAACGGGTCTCCAGACAACCACTTTGTGGAGCTGTGGGAGCATCCGCCCAACGGCCAGGGCATCGTTGCGTTGATGGCTCTCGGTATACTGGAAGAACTCGAACGGACCCATCAAATCCCTGCGTTTGCCCAGGAAGACCACAACAGCGCTATCCACCTGCATGCCGTTATCGAGGCACTCAAGATAGCATTCGCTGATGCTAGCTGGTGGGTGACGGATCCAGATTTCATGAAAGTCAAGTCGTCAGAACTGATATCCCGACCTTATCTGGCGGAGAGAGCGAAACTTTTCAACAAGGACAAGGCTGGTCACTTTGACAACGGACAACCTGGACCCAGCCCGGCCCAAAACCACAGCGACACGGTCTATTTCGCCGTCACTGATAAAGATGGAAATGGAATGAGTTTCATCAACTCCAACTACGAGGGATTCGGATCTGGCATCATCCCTCAAGGCTGTGGATTCACACTCCAGAACCGAGGGTCCAATTTCGAGCTGGGGCCCGAGAATCATCCCAACATCTACCAAGGCGGGAAGAGACCTTACCACACCATCATTCCCGGCTTAATCACTCACGGCGAAGAAGCCGATCGACAACTTCACTCCGTATATGGTGTCATGGGGGGCTTTATGCAGCCGCAGGGTCACGTCCAAGTCTTGCTAAACATGGAGGTTTTCGGTCTGAACCCGCAACAGGCACTCGACGCCCCGAGAATATGCATTGGTGCAGGCATGCCCAAAGAAGGCGACACACATGGTACGGTGATCAACGTGGAAGAGGGAATCGACGAGGCCGTCGTGAAGGCGCTGAAGCAGATGGGACACAACGTCGAGGTCCTCCACGGCTTCAAGAGGGCCATGTTCGGCCGAGGACAAATTATCCGTCGGCATGTGGATGAGGAAACTGGCCAGATGGTCTTTAGCGGAGGCAGCGATCCAAGAGGAGACGGATGCGCGCTGCCGGGATGAGGGTTGTGCACCAGATCGACAAGGCTGCCTGTCATTCAGCCAGCCACCAGGCCTCGCCAACGCCAGCCGTGTAGGAAGCCAATCGGAAGATTTATGTGCCTGTACTTCGAAGCCTCGCTTGCCTTTGTGCTTGTTCCCATATGGCGCAAGCATGCAACAGAGAAGGGGAGACAGTCTGAGCACAGCTTTCTTTACCAGGCACAGCCGCCGAGCTTCACATATTCAGTAATCGGACTATTCCACTGCGACCTCAGTCGGCTATGACTTCCTTCTGCTTGATGCCTAGAGACCTTCCTATCTGGAGAGCACTGTGACTGATGACCTGCTTGAATGGGTTTGGAGGGTGGCGACGTGCCACAGCGGGGACGACAAGCTTTTCTCGAAGGTCCGGCAAGCCTGGGGACTGGCTGCCACCGCCGGGGCAAGGCTTACAGGGGCCACGGGGGCGCCCCCGAGACTATAGCCAGGGAAGGCTACTCCGTACAGTAGTCGGGTTGTTGGGGCTCCGGGCTGCAACTTGCCGCTATCGTTTCTTCGCCTCTTTGATTTGTGACTTGCTCTTCCTTCCGACTGGCCCGCCTCTTACACCTTCCAAATCACTCTCATCTCCTGTGGTATCAAGACTTGACCTTTCATCAGTCGTGCCGCCCTCTTAGAACGCAAGACGTGATCTCCCAGATGCTGCGCAATCAGCCTCGTTTACAGAGGGACTTTCGCGGCCCGAGTCAATCAATCATCCCTCTCACCACCAAACACGCAGACAAACCGAGGCATTCGCCAAAGCTCTGGTGGAGAACAGTCCGTGGGTAGGTTACATGGCTAGCAAGCATGCACCAGGATTGTTATCTGATGCTTGAAAGCAGGCACACGATCTCACCGTCGACGAATCAACGAGGGCGATAAACCGTTCCCCTAGCAGATCCTTCTCCAGGTCACGTCCCGGCTACTGCCCGACTGCCATCTTCCTGGTCTCGCGCGCGTCATCAGATACAGCTTGACCTTCTCCAAGCGTGCATAGCGCCGACCTCACGACGTTGCAATGCCACTCTCTGTACATCCTTGCGGCGACAGCACCAGGGTAAGCTCGGCTTTGGGCGGTCGCCTTGCCAGTGGTCCAGCTGCATGATCTCGTTATCGATCAATCACCTTCCCGCGCGAACAAGGATTGCATCGATGGCCGTCAAAGAGTGGAGACCGAAGCCAGGAACTCAAGGCGAAGCTTTCATCATGGGTCAAGCAAACGATCGTGAAGCTTGGAGGGTCGTGGCCGGTGTCCACCGACTTTGGTCCTTTTATTTGTTGGCTGGTTTCCCTCCTGCTGCTCTCGGTCGACTTCTCGTGAGAGACTCTTTCTGTGCAGCTGCTCGCAAATATGAGGTTTTCAATCGCTGCCGTGGCGCTGGGCCTGATCTCGCTCGCCTCCGCAAAGAGGAGCCCTCAGCATGTGGGCAAGACTCTTCCAGAGATCAAGAGGAGTGTTGCACCTCAATCGAGGTCTGCTGCGCCCAAGCTTGAGGAGAGGGCGGCTCCACACCTCTTCTTGAATGACAACACGAAGAGTACGTTGCCGGCAAACTGTGAAGCGCTAGAGATATCTAACGAGTTGCAGAATACGCGGTCAACGGCAGCACGATCCCGGATGTCGATTTCGACGTCGGCGAATCCTATGCCGGCCTTTTACCCATATCGAATGGGACGAATGCATCAGAACTATACTTTTGGTTCTTTCCCTCGACCAACCCCGATGCGACCAACGAAATCGTTATCTGGTTGAACGGAGGGCCCGGCTGCAGTTCTTTGGAAGGCTTCCTTCAAGGTGAGCTTAGCTGAGACAGGCTTGCCATCGTTTTCTGACACTGGCGAATAGAAAATGGACCCTTCTTGTGGCAATATGGCACATTCAAGCCCGTCCGTAATCAATGGTCATGGACGAACTTGACGAACATGGTTTGGGTTGAGCGTAAGCCTTGACGACAGACCTGTTTGGGCGTGTGATGATCTGACTTTGTGAATCAGAACCCGTCGGCACTGGCTTCTCCCAGGGGACTCCCACGGCGACATCGGAAGCGGACGTCGCGTCACAATTCCTGGGATTCTTCAAGAACTTCGTCGACCTGTTCTCGATGCAGGGCTACACCGTCTACATTGCAGGGGAGTCCTATGCCGGCTACTATGTGCCTTACATCGCAGATGCCATGTTCAACGCAGACGACACCGAGTACTACAACATCAGCTCGATCATGATCTACGATCCCAGCTTGAGCTACGATGTTGTGCAGGAACATATTCCGGTTACTGCTTTCGCCGACTACTGGTTGCCTCTCCTAGACCTGAACGCCACCTTCATGGAGCAGTTGCACAATATGTCGGACGCCTGCGGATATACATCTTTCATGAACGACAACCTGGTCTTTCCTCCCAAGGGACCGCTGCCCACGCCTCCCAACGTCGACCTGAGCGATGACTCCTGCGACACGTTCGACGCGGTCTTCTTTGCCGCTTCCGCCATCAACCCTTGCTTTGATATCTACCAAGTGGCAACCACGTGTCCGCTACTCTGGGACGTGCTCGGGTTCCCTGGCTCCTTCGACTACGTCCCGGAGGGCGCAAGCATCTACTTCAATCGTACCGATGTTCAAAAAGCCATCCATGCTCCGAGCCAGGAGTGGGCGGAATGCACCAACGTGGATGTCTTTGTCAACAACACAGACAACTCACCACCCTCGGCACTGAGCGTGCTTCCACGCGTGATTGAGAGGGCCGATCGCACCATCATCGGCCATGGATTGCTCGACATGATCCTGATCTACAACGGGACCTTGCTCGCCATCCAGAACATGACCTTCAACGGTGCACAAGGTTTTTCCGTCCCGCCATCTCAGTTCGATGACTTTTACGTGCCATACCACGTCGAATACGACTCTCAACTGGGATCGACCGCTGGTGCCGGCGTGATGGGGCAATATCATACGGAAAGAGGCTTGACGCTTGTCACCGTCCAACTCTCTGGGCACATGGTCCCTCAATACGCCCCTTCTGCGGCTTACCGACAGCTCGAGTTCTTGTTGGGTCGCATTCCTGACTTGGGAACAGTCGGACCGTTCACGACCATGCAGGATTCCAGCTACTGATGTGGTGTGCGGTGAGACGCCGGGTGTAATGAAGTGGTGCGGATCACGAGAATGAGTGGTAATGTTGTATATAATGAATCGACGCCTGCTTATGCCGATTTCTGCAACCGTCGACAAATTGCTCGATTCGTCAGGCAGAAGTACGAGTATGCCGACGTGTAACGCTGATGGTTCGCCCGAATCATGCGACCAGCTCCGGTGGCTTGGTCTGACACAGGGCCGGCCCTGGGCATCTCTCACCAGCCCAGTCTTTGTCTCGCGGTGTTTCCATCAGCCAAGTGTCCCACCACGCACCGAAACAGCGACCCCACATCGTCGGCCTCGCTGCATTTTCGGCAGATCGTGGGGCAGTTTGGCATTCGCCTCCAGGTCGATACAATGATACCACGACTCGAGCAGATCTATCTCCCTGCGACGGAATGGTCCGCGAGTGCTGACAGATACAGTAACACTTTGGTGTCTGTACGAGCTGCGTCCGACCTCAAGGAAGCTGGGGAAATACCGAGTCGTACTTTGTAGCATCTCCCAACAACCATGAATGAAACCGTGTTCGACTGATCAACTGCGGGGACGGTGATTGTCGGCCGTCATGGTTGTTGACGTCGTGCGTTCCACGTTGATGCTCCCACCTTGGATCTTACTCTACCCAGTACACACACACACCCTGACACATCCAAGCCACACACGCGCCCCTCGCTCCTCGCTACCAATATGCTCCATTGGGCATGCTTCCATCGGCTTTTCATGATGGGGCATGTCTGACATCGATGGCTGGCTCTTGTCTGGCCTGGGCCCTTTGCACACTGCGCGGCCACAACGGACTAACTTCGCGGAACAGTTCATTGTGGGGTAATTACATTAATTAAATCAGTGGCTCGTTGATTGAATCATCCTTGCGTTTGCGCGCGTGTTTGATCTCTTTTGCTTTTTTAAAAACGGATCTGTACGTCTTGCTCTGAGGGATTAGCTTCAGGCCTTTTTCTCAGCGTCAGATTCTCGACTTTGACTGTTCAGTTGAAGGGTCTGATACCTCGTGCTTACTTTTGACCGTTCAAGTGATTCTTATACCACTTGGCTCCCTGCCACGACGTCGATCATTGACAGTGGAAGATAACCTCCCGCGTCGTCTATCGACCAGACGGGTTCACTTTGCACCGAGTTCACTGCGCACGTCCTCGCACCGCCGCCGCAATGAATCAGCCAGACCAGCTGAAGCATAACATCACGGAGGATGCTCTGAAGAAGGGCGACAAGGTCGGTCTCTTCTTTCTGCCACACACGCACGCGCTCGTGCTCGTTCTTCGGGATACACAGTGCTAACTTGGACTTCGCACGAAAAAAAAGACAAACGCCAATGGCACCATCTCCAGAGGCCCCTCTCCCAACCGGGGCGCCTCCGTCCGGGACGTCGACGCCATAGGACCAGACTCGGAGAGCAAGCGCGAGTGGCAGAAACGGCGGGGCATCGACACGTCCAAGCAAGTCCGCATCGTCAAGTTGAATCACATGCGATATCAACATCCCGACCTGAACAAGGCGACGACCTTTTTGAGAGGTACGGTAACACCCCCGTGGACGGTGGCCTTCCTTCACGTTCTATGTCTGCTGACTGCAACCCCACGACACAGACTTCGGCATGCACGTGGTGAAAAAGGGCGACAACGAGCGATGGTTCCGCGGCTACGGGCCCGACCAATACGTCTACTACGCCCGGCAGGGGCCGAAGAAGTTCCTCGGCGGCTCGTTCGAGGTCGAATCCAAGGAAGAGCTCGAGAAGGTGCTGAAGATCGAGGGCGCCACCGTGCTCACGGACGGGATCGAGGAGATGAAGGACGCCCCCGGCGGAGGCTACATTGTGTCCATCGCCGACCCGGAGGGGTTCCCCGTCAACTTCATCTACGGGCAAGCAGAGGTCAAGGAGGAGAGGGCCAAGCCCGGGAAATTGCTGGTCAACGACGAGACGGACAAGCCTCGAGTCAAGGCTTTTCAGCGGTACGAGCCCGGTCCGGCCGCCGTGCACAAGGTGAGTGGTGTTCGAGGCGTGAGCTAGCTAGCTAGCTAGCTAGCAGCCACGTCAACACAGCCACCTATACGATTAACCGACTAACTGACGTTCCCCCCAGCTCGGCCATTTCGGCATCAACGTCGACGACTTCCCCGCCCAAATGGACTGGTACACGCGCAACTTCAACATCTACCCGTCCGACATTCTGTACGTGTCGGAAGAGAAGGTCGACCCGGCCACGGGCAAGGCCGCACGTAAGGAGGTCGCGCTCTTCGGGAGCATCGACCGCGGCCAGACGCCCGTCGACCACCACACGTTCTTCATGACGACGACGGTGCCGGGCAAGGACAAGCACGTGCACCACTCGTCGTACGAGGTGCACGACTTTGACACCCAGCTGCTGGGCCACCAGTGGCTCGCCGAGAAAAAGTACGAGTCCGTCTGGGGCGTCGGCCGCCACATCCTCGGCAGCCAGATCTTCGACTACTGGTGGGACGTGTCCGGGTTCATGGTCGAGCATTACGCCGACGGCGACCTGGTCAACGAGGACACCCCCGTCGGCTACGGTCCCGCCGAGCACGAGGGCTTGGCCGTCTGGGGGCCCGAGGTGCCGTCTTCGTTCTTGGAGTGAGGGGGGGTTGTCACACGAAGAACGAGTGGGAGCGGCAGAAAGTCGTGGCATGCATGGGATGTTGTGAAGAGGGGTAGAGGAGAAGGGAGCAAAGCGGAGCACAGCAGTGAGACCCGAGGACACGCTTCTACCACGAGGATCAGAGTAAGAGGTGAAGGTGTGTGCTTCACAGAATGGCTGATGCAAGCGACATGAGATGTGGGATGCAAAGATGGGATAGGGATACATGTGATTGCACGATATCACCGACATTACCGACATTACCGACATTATCTGACGATGTACGGAGTATGTGGAATGTGGAATGTTGACTCGGGCCAGTGTGGGATTTATGGGGCGGGTTCTCGACGACTGTATCTAGCTGTCTGAACAGCTCGACGCCACAAGTACCTAAGTAAATGCAGTTATTTACGGAGTTTTAGCTGTTAGCTATTAGCTGGGATTTGATACGAAATTGAAGTTTAACTTTGACTTGAACGTGATACTGATACTGATACTAAATCTGTTAGGAATAGGCCCGTGGATGTGAATACATAGTAGCTAGAGAGCATATCTATTCAGTAACAGTTCAGGTATTAGGTTATTCCTGGACTATACCTAGGTGTATCCTCACTAGGTACTTGAGTCAGACTCGAAGCATGAGATGAGGAGAGGAAGAGTCTCTCTCTCATGCGGTGAGGGTGCGAGACAGATATGCTTCCCGACTCACTGTATCTGGCTTGGCGATAAGTGCTGATGTGGCTTTAGCTGTAGCTTTACGACGGGGTATCTACAGGTATCTGTTCGTGACGGAAATCGCCCTTTTATTACAAGTTCCTTTGATTGTTATGCTGGCTTTGGGTGGATGTTGTATTTTCGAATGGTCGGTTCGGAGTCGTACGGTGCATTTGGGACCATATGATCAGGAAGGAGACGGCACAAGGGAGAGAGTATAGAGAGACAGTATAGGGAGAGAGTATAGAGAGACAGCATAAGGAGAGAGGATAAGGAGACAGTATAAGAAGGGAACAGTATAAGAAGGAGACAGGATAAGAAGGAGACGGTATAAGGAGATGGTATAAGAATGGGACAGTCTAACAACGTCTCAAACACGATAAGTCAGTCTGGACTGTGTAGGTGTGTGTGGTCGTTGGTCGTTGGGACAATCGAAGCTCTCCTCGCTGGATGATCAACAGTCAATAGTTAACGGCCACTGGTCAACAGTCACTGGTCATTTGAACGAGGCTTTGATCGCGGCCGTGTTCGAACCCTGGCAATCGACGTACTAACTACTGTATATCATTTGAGTTCTTCTCACCTCAGCCCCAGGTGTTTATATTCACATTGTCGCTGAAAATCCTTGCTGCCAGATACCGTCCACCGTGTCGTGATCTCGCTGGTAGGTAGGTAGCTCATTCCAGATTGAATCACACCTGTGAGATCCACTCACTGATCCCACGTCGACCACTATTGATGTGACGTGACATGACATGACAGGCCAGGACGGTCAATCTCTCGATCCCCCAATGCATCTTTTCAATCCCTTCTTCTGCTTTCCCCAAAAGACATCATAAGCCCACCACCACTCTTCATCAATCATATCTGCTCTCACCATTCTTCATATCTGACCTTGTTGATCAACGTGCCGATCTTCTCAATCTCGATTCTGATGTCGCCCTTATCTTCCAGCACAACACGCGGGTTGCGGAAGAAGCCAATCCCCGCAGGGGTGCCGGTGAGGAAGATGGTGCCTGCCTCGAGAGTGGTGCCTTGGGAGAGATAGCTGATTTGCTTGGCGATCGGGAAGATCATGTCCCTGGAAATGCAAAAGTCAGTAGAAGTTGGGTGAAAGCACAATATCACAGGATCCGAGCAATATCTCAGAATCCGAGCAATATCTCAGAATCCGAGCAATATCTCAGAATCCGAGCAATATCTCAGAATCCGAGCAATATCAAGTCAATCACTCACTTGGTGTTGCCATCCTGCACGGTCTGCCCATTGTAAATGGCCTTGATCTTCAGGTTCTGCGGATCGGGGATCGCGTCCTTGGTCACCAACACGGGGCCGAGCGGACAGCTGCCGTCTAGCCCCTTGGAGAACGACCACTGAGTCGTCAACATCTGCATGGTTCGGGCCGAGACGTCGTTGCTGGCCGTGTATCCCAAGACGTAATCGAGCGCCTTGTCTTCAGGGATGTCTCGCCCACTCTTGCCGATGACCACGCAAAGCTCGGCCTCGTAGTCGGAGGTGCCGTCCTGAGCGGCCTTGGGGACCGGAATGACGGACGGGTACGGGTCTGCGAGCGCGGTTCGGGGCTTTGTGAAGAGAATGGGAGCTTTGGGTAGGGCCATGTTTGCTTCCTATTCGTTGTCAGACTTGTGTTCGTGGTCTTGTCCTTGGCCTCGCAAGTTTTCCATGAAAAGAATCGTGGAAGAATTGAGCAGAGATTGCGGAAATACAACGTACCGCGGCATGGTCCTTGTAGTTCAACCCCAGGCACCGGATGTAGTTGCAGTCCTCCTGGCTGACAGGGCTCAGCAGTTGCTTGACGGTATAAACGTGCTCTGTGACCTCTGGGGCGAATATCGAGCCATTGATCAGGTAGGCTTTGATCTCCTTGCCTTCGAGACTGTCGAGCCCGATGTCGCGGGACGTGTCGACCAACTGGCCGAGGTGGATGCGGTTGTCCTCGTCGGCGATGAAGCGGATAATATGAGTCGCTTTGGAAGGCATTTTGGGTGACGAGAACTGGTGTTGAAGCTGGGTGAGGCGAGTGTGAGGAGCAAGAGATGCCAGGTTCGAGTCAAGGAAGATGATGTGTTTACAAGCGAGGAGATGCTTGTTGCGAAGAACAAGAGAGTCACAAGTAGAGTCTTGCGAGCGAAGGAGAAAGATGTCAAAGGGAAGAGAGTCAACGGTGAGAAGATTGCCCGTGAAGAATTTCAAAGCAAGGCGGAAAAGAAAATCATTCTCACTCTCACTTCACTTCAGACTCAAGAGCCCCACGGTGTTGCAAACACATCCCCTCAATGCAAACATTTCATATGCAAGGGTCCAGGCAATCCGCCCCGTGTTCACCATGGGCGATTATCGGAGAGATCATCGGAGGGATCATCTACTCCGTGGTCGAACCCCCATAGAGCATCCCCCACCTTCGCAATCGCATGGCCGCTCAAAGGCCGTGGAAGGCTCATGACGGTCGACGTTGAAGTGCCGACCGAGTTTAGCTCAGGATGAGCAAAAGGGAAAAGGAGGGGCAGATGTTGGGTTGATCGTGGTGGGGAAACTTTGTTGGTGGAACTACGCCGACAACGCCGTGTTTGCCGTGCCTTCCAAGCTGCCAACCCCACGATCGGATCCGAGCCTTGTGTACTCGTACATCACCACTTCGGATGCGAAAACTACCAATCCCCTACTTTAGGACCCGACCAGTCTCAAACTGCGGTTTGGCACAGAACATGCCTCTTCCAGCTCCGCCGTCGCGCTTCTGAATCATAGGATCAGGGTGATCCATGGCATGAAAAGCAGGACGATAGCACCGGCGATCGTGTTGATGCCGGCGTCAAAGCTGCTGCGGCTTGCTGCTGCTGAAGAAGTTGACGTCGTAGTGGCCGCGCTTCCAGTGATTGCTGCGATGTCGAAAGAGGGCGACGTAGGCGTGGTCGGAAGTTGCGTGGTAGCAGTCAGCCCTGGAGACGACGCTGTTTGGTTCGACAGCAGGCTCACGGAGATTTCAGAAAGTATGGATGGAGGGAAGGAAGTAGGGAACGAGGACGCAGTCGCAGTAGCAGTCGACGTCACGCTCGGGAGACCCGAGCCCGCAGGGATCTCCTGGACCTTCCCCTTCCCCGTCCTGTTGAATGCTGCTTGGGCGAGATAGATCTCGTTGTTGTCCACATCGTACACCACGTATGCGGAACGAATGACTGGGTCGCCGATCGTGAATCCAGCGAGCAGGAGCGATTGAAGTTCCGCGTCGTCCACCTGACCGACGTACAGCTGACACCCATTACGGCCATCGTTGAAGGTGAATCCCAACGGAACACCAAGCATTTCGCTGATGGGGACTCTGATGATCGGCCCACCCGGGCCACCAAACTGAAACAGCACGCTTGTATTGCTGTCACGAAGTGCGCAATCCACAAAGTAGACTCCAGCATAGGAGACCGCACCCAAGCCTTCCACAAGTGCCTGGCTGATTGAAGCTGGGAGGATATTGTAGGACGCACCCGTATCGACTGCGCAGGGCGCAGACATAATCGCAGGGCTGAGAAGGGTCGACTTGCCGGCACTGTCGAGGAATGAGACCGCGGTGAGGTCAACGCGATACCGATCGTAGACCCCTGTCCCGTTGGGGGTGATTGCCACCGCGACCAGATCACCCGTGTACTTCGAAGTGTCGATACCACCAAAGAGAATGCTACCAACACCAGCCTCTTGGTCATCCAGGTACACGCTGAAGGCTCGTCTTGCGATGACGCCCGCCTGCTTAAGCCTCGTCAGGACACCGGGGAACTGAATGCCAGAACTTGCGGCCAGGGTTTCAAGACTGTCATAACCCATGCCCAACAGACCGTTTGCGAAGGGTGCAGACAGATTGGCGGCCAATCCCAGCGTAAGGTTATTGATTGTGGCAGGCCCAATTTTCACACTGTCTGAGATATAGTCTCCGGTCGCCTGACCCGTGCCGTATGCGACTGCGAAGGAGCCGTTGCTCAGGTACCGGAGGGATGACGACTCGTTTGGATCGAAAGCGACGCCATCGGCACATGACCCATTTGCAGCTTGACATGCATTGGAGTCGACAGAGGGGAACCAGGTGTTACTCGAGCCAGTGTCCACGTTCAAGGAGATAGTCTATCAGCGCAAGTTAGCGAAAAGTCTATGTCGACTGAACTCTGTGAATGCATCACACGGGCTATGTTCAATTGAGGTTCACGGCGACCGCCAGGGAACGACCTGATACTGGTTTCCGCTGTTGACCTTGCAATGTAATTACGCACCTGTGGAGGACTCCCAACAGTAACATTGATCAAGTAGAGCGAACTCTCGACCAATGGTACCTCAAATGCCTTTCCTCTCTTCCCCAGATGGGTAACTGCGCGGCGTTCTCTGGTGAAGTCGAGTTTAAACGTGCCGAGAGCTTCTGCACAGCGTGTCATATAGCCCGCGGCCAGGACAAGATGCATAGAAGAGAACTTCATGATGCGAGTGAGTCTGAGGAGACCTCAGAGGTCGAAGCTGAGGCTGAGAGGACGCGGACATATTGTACTTCTGACCGGACCCACCGTTGCTCGGTGACATAGACCGACTCAGGTTGATGATTCGAACAGCATATGCACCGGTGATGCATTGTTCGAGTGCCTGGTCTCAGCTTTGTGGGCTGGCGCGGGTCGCTTGGCGGCGTGTTATCTGATGATTCCTTCACCACGCTGCGAGAAAGCATAATGGCAAGACTACGCAGCACTTTACAGTACTTCACGGGAAGTTACGAGCATGGTGATGCAGTCGAGTATACAAAGGGTTCAAGATTGAGTAATCGAGGTCTCAGGTTGGAATCGTCAAGAAGAGGCTCTATCATCTTAGTTGCTGATCGCCTGAGCAGCCTCACACTTTGCGTCGAACCCTAGGACTTATTGCTTACCTCAACGACCCTTGGCGGTTGCTGTGATTGAACCGCTTATCGCTGAAGCTTTGACGCGCCGCGCGAATCAATTGAACTTGTTTGGTGTTTCTCTTAGTGCACTCATCGGATTCTCATCAGACTTCCATCGAGGTACTGTACAGCACCAGCTACAATTTCTTTAGGTAGGATCTTGCGCTTCCAGTATCGGGCCCAAGGACAGCGCTGGCGGTGTTCTGTCCATCTCGGATTAGCATGTTCTTGCCTGCTTCACGGAATACATGTTGGCGCAGATGATATCATTGGCCCATCTATGACTCTGGACGCCGCATACCGTGCCGGCATCATTTTAGAGAATGCAGAGGTCGAAATGGGGTTCTCTGGGTCGTCATTTGACGCAGACACAGTCGACGTCACCTTGGCGTATTGACACGGAGACGGCAGAGATATGGGATGCAACGCTTGACAGGCGAGGAAACTGTCGTTGACAAAGAAGTGGCATCAGGGTTGGAGACCTCAAATCATCACCTTCTCCACGACATATTTATCTCGTTGCCGTTCTGTAAATGCTCGCGGCGCAGCAAAACACCAGGAAGTGGCACCCAGTGGGGTCGGGCTACATTATTAGTCAGCATCCAAAGAAGCAGAGAGATCTCACCAAGGGCGATCGGGCGATCGGGCGACCACCGCACGGCTAAGCGGAGTACCGCCTACGGTACCGAGCAATGGGGGGTATAAATGTGACATTCCTGCATTGACATACGTATCCACATAGTCGGTTGGCGGTCTCGGGCGTAACCCTAGAAGCAAGACGAGGTATTATCAAGATGGCCGAGTTGGACGAGATTCTCAAGCGGTACACCGACCCCGCCACGGGTTCTGTGCACGGCGCCACGTTCGTTGCGGTTGATAGCAAAGGTGTGTGCGTACTTTGTAGAGTCTGGGCTTCGATCAAACCTCTAGCTACCAGTAGCCTTGGCTTTGATCTTCACTGAGCGCTATTCAGTGCTAATTACGCCAGGCAACGATCTCTATCGCTCTTCCTTCGGCAGCAGGAAAGTTGACAGATCCGAACCCGTGACGCCGGACACGTTGACATGGATCGCCAGTCAGAGCAAGCTGGTCACCTCGGTGGCTGCGATGCAACTGGTCGAAAAGGGGCTGGTCGGTCTGGACGATGACGTCCGCGAGATTGTGCCCGCGCTCAAGGATGTGAAAGTCCTCCTTGGCTTCGAGGGTGAGAATGAGACGGCCGACGACCTGGAGCTCCTCGCCACCCTGAGAGCCGGTGGAAAGGTTGATTTCGAGAAGATCAAGCCCAGGGGAGAGCCCATCTACGAGGATGTCAAAGGGAAGATTACCCTGCGGTGAGTGTCGGGTTCTTCCTGTCCCTTCGCTCTGCGGTGGTGCGATGCAGAAGGAAACATGACACAGCTGACGTCGGATCCTAGGCAGCTGCTTTCGCACACGTCGGGGTTCTGTTACGACGTAGGCAACCCACTGATCTTGAAGTGGTCAGCACAGAGAGGCCGGAAGGAGAACATGTTCAGTGGAACGATTGTGAGAACTTCAGCTGCACCTTACTCTGAGGTGACACCATGGAAGTCTTGCTGATGGGCAGTGCTACAGGAAGGTTCAACACATCCACTGATCTTCCAGCCGGGGACCTCATGGGTGTACGGTCCGGGCCTCGACTGGGCCGGCCAAGTGGTGAGGCTCCTCCTGTTCCTGTTCCTGTGCCATCCGTTCCGTTATGAGAGAGAACCCGTTATGAGAGAGAACCCGTTATGAGAGAGAACCCGTTATGAGAGAGAACCCGTTATGAGAGAGAACTCGTTATGTGTGAGAGAGAGAGAGAGAGAGAGAGAGAGAGAGAGAGAGAGAGAGAGAGAGAGAGAG
>NW_008481828.1:3147388-3303051 GCF_000365165.1 Cladophialophora carrionii CBS 160.54
AGAGAGAGAGAGAGAGAGAGAGAGAGAGAGAGAGAGAGAGAGAGAGAGAGAGAGAGAGAGCTGACATCCAATACGAACGCAGATCGAAGCTGTCACAAAGACGGACCTTGAGACGTACATGCAAGAAAACATCTGGCGCCCCCTCCAGGCCACACGCATGACCTTCCACCCGACGAAACACTTCTCCCCGGACCCGATGCCCCCCATCCACGAATCGGCCGTGCGTTCTGGCTCTTCTCTCGCGACCGAACCGGGCACCTCGCCATGGCCGCTCGAAGTGCGCGACGCAATCGGTGGGGCGGGCCTCTACGGTTGCGCCTCCGACTACATCAAACTGCTGTCCTGCCTCCTTCAAGGCGGAGCACCCTTGTTGGAGAAAGCCAGCGTGGACGAACTCTTCCGGCCCCAGATCGGCGAGGCCAGCACGCAGGCGTTCCGCAACCACTTGCTCATGGGTGTCGGACACCGCCTCTTCCGCCAGTCAGGCGATGAGGCCACAAAGGACGAGTTGATGCCTGTGGGCCATTCGCTCGTCGGACAAGTCAACATGCTGGATGTCGAGGGGCGACGGAAGAAGGGATCGGTGTCGTGGGGTGGATTGCCGAATCTAGCGTGGCTGATTGATCGCGAGGGTGGCGTGGCGGCCACGTTGTTCACGCAGATTCTTCCGGCCGGTGATATGCTTTGCAGGGAGATGCTGGTGGAGCTGGAAGCCGCGCTGTATCGATTGAAGGGGCAGAAAAGGCAAGGATGAGGGAAGGACGACGAGGTATGAAAGTGGAGAGGTTCGAGGTCCGACGATGGATAGCGGAAAATCGGCTCTGCATGACGACCGGACTGGCCTTGGATTGCTCCTGTTCTCTAACTAGACCACGACAGATACAGTAGAATATGGCGAGTAAGGGACAAAAGACACGGAAGGACACAGAGACCAGTGGACCTGTCTCTCAGCATGAATGAGACATCAGATAGGGCTCTCCCTGCGTACCAACTCGTCCAACCTCGTCTTAATATCTTGTGCGCGCTGACCATCGTCGCCAAAACAAGTGATGCAGACCTGCAGTTCCCGCGTCTTCCACTTGACAACATCCTGTGTGGCCGTCTCGCCTTTCCTCTCCGCCCACTTCGCCATGCGCCTATAAGTGTTCGCCAACGGCACACCGACGAGACCTTCCTTTATCAACAGGCCCTCCAGCCTAGTCAGCGCATCTAGGGCTTCAATCACGATTAGAGCGCCCTCTTTCTGCTTCCGCTTCTCCTTCTCGTACTCGTTCTCACTTTGGCCAACTCCCTCCTCCTCTCTCCGTTCCTCTCCCCGCTCCTCTGCTGCCCATCTCTTCTCCAGTCCTTTGACCCTTCCCAACGCATCATACATCCCTCTCCTCCGCTCATCGCTTCTCGCCCAGAACTCCGTCCTGGGCACGCACGCCTCACAAGCACACGCAAACCCATAATACATGCGCTGTCTCCTCTGCCGCTCGGCCACCCGATGGCACACCTCCCGCTCATAATTCCCCCACACCTCCCTCCCGCGCGGGATATCCCTCAGGGCGAAGAAGCGCATCTCGTCCATGCCCGCATGGTACGAGAACTGCACGTTCGGCACGCAAGAATGGTTGATCCGGCTGGAGAGCGCGCCGATGGCGGAGCCGTCTCTTGTGGAGCCCTCGCCCGCGCAGTTATAGCAATTGGAGTAGTAGATCGAGACGACGCGGGACATGCGCGACTTTTGCGCGTCAAAGAGTGAGAGGTACACCTTTTGCTCTGGCCTGGGGAGGGCGGCGAAGTGGCGCTCAATGGATTGTGAGTCGGTTTCCTCGGTTTTGGAGAGCGCGATGAGCGGCCGTTCCGCGAGGATGAGGGTACCGGCTTTGATTTTGCGGGTGGTGAAGACGGCGAGGCCGCGGTCGGGCGTGCTGACAACTTCGAGGAGGGTGTCTTGCGGGGGTGTGATGGTTGAGGTTGAGGTTGAGGTTGAGGTTGAGGAGCAGCTCGCATCAGTGCTGGAGGTGTTGTCCTCGAGTAGCGGCACAAGGAATCCCGGACCATCGAGATTGTCGTCCAGAGTCAGCCTCTCTATTCCAACCTCGACCTGTACTTGCGGTGTTGGCTTCTGCTACACGGTCCGTGGAAGTACATTAGTATTAATCCCCCCTCGTGCCGGGTCAGGTCCACACAAGTCGGGACGAGTCATGATGGAATGAACTGAAATGAAGGGAGAAATGAAGTGCACACGAAATGTGATCTTATCGATCGCAAATAGCTCACCTCATCTATGCCCCGTTGGCCCTGCACCACGGCCTCAAGGGAGCCCGGACCATGTTGCTGCTCGGACCCGGTCACGGTCTCGTCGCGCTTCTTGGCTCTCTTTCCCTTGCGCATAGTTGGTCGATCGAAGGAGCGAGCGGGCAAGCGAGCAGGAGGGTTAACAAGTCAGTAAGCGCGTGAGTATATGTACACGGCACTGAGGGAGCGTTCCGTCCAGCACGCAAGTTCTCCGTATCGCACTGACGACGAGGGTCTCGCCCGCACAGCAATCAAGCACAAGCACGTGTTAGAGCAGCGAAATGTGCGAAGCCGGCAATTCCATCGTGTCCATCATGGTCATGGTGAGTTAGTGAGCAAGAAACCGGAATGTTCAAATTCTGATACTGTAGAAGAGAGGAGCAAGAGCAGCAGCAGGAGCAGAAGCAAGGGCAAGTCAAGGTGGCGAGATTTCGAGACGGCGAGATGACAGGATGACTTCCCGTACGGAGTAGGGAGTAAGAGATGATAACACGACACTATGATAAATGATGACAAGCAGATAGCCGGGAGGAACGACGGACGAGGACCGGAGATTCGACCTACTCGTATATCCTGTGTACGCGAGGTACGAGTTACGACACGGACGGAGTACACGGTCGTCGAAATCAGGAGAATCAGGAGATAAGGCTGGATACTTCGCCGAGGAGGATTGATATCCTATTGGATCGAGGGACATGGGCTCTTCTGCCGAGGCGGCGGTGAGATGTAGATACCAACCTTGGAAGACTATGGTAATCATGGTAATTACCGTCCACGCCCTGTAAGTTCCTCCCTGGGTCTAGGTTAGGTAGGTAGTTCACGGCCATGAGTGGGACTGCCTGCCTAGTACGGAGTAATATACTGGCTACCAAGTAGAGTACGACTTACTCTGGACTCGATAGTTAAGAACCGCAATCAAATTTCATCCTCTGGTGTCGCCCAGTCCACTCCACGTCTGTCCGTCTCATTTCGAAGGCTACTGATCGCTCCCCAACAACGGGGTTACGGGGTTATACATCTGGCAAGTAGCACTGTCCATCCGGTAACAGGTCTTGAATCCGAAGCAAAGGCATGCAGACTGCTGCACATTCCGTTCTACTAGCTGCTATGGTGAAGTACGGTAATCTGATATCTCTGAAGTAGCCTTCTGCATTCTGGGTGCCTCGGAGACTCTGTGCAGCGACGCCCAGTATGGCCGTGGGAACGCGCGGATGGTCCGCCGTCCTGAAACAACTACTAAACCCAGGCCCAGATGCAGAGAAGCTATACTTTGGGCTGAGAATGCGGCCACAATATATCGTTCGAATATTGACATCACACTCTTCCCGGCAGAATGAGGAGGAGTTGTGCCAGTCGTGCCTCGTATCGTCCATGACGCCAATGTCCAGATCGCGGCTGAGCAAGGTGCATTCTGCTTGTGTTATCGAACTCGGATATTGTTCTTCGCCTGCCAATACAATGCAGATTCGAGCTGCGCCATAGGATCTTCGGCCAACAATCCTACCCGATGGGCGAATGCCTTTTTCCCCGTGGGTTTTGCATCTGGCGACTCGCGAACTAAACGCATATCACCCGAGGCATCTCTGGTTCACAAGGTTGATCTGTCATCGGGAGGACAGAGAGTGCAATCCAGATTATTGTTCTGCTTCCAAAGAAAGACAATCCCACCTCCTGTGGGAAACAACTTCAGGCACTGCTGCATGTCTGGTCGCAAAGAGCCTCAATTTCGAGGAAAGAGATATAGAAGAGCGTTGAGAAGGTCGGCAGGCCGGCCGATGCATTCGACTCCGTGGCCTAGCTAGGCAGACATCCCACTTGTAGTCGAGTGGATTCTGCCCATGTGCGATATCTGGTGACATTTTGAGCATATTACCCTCATCGTGGCACCTGGCCTAGCCGTCACGGGGCTGTGGGCGTGGCGGATGTTGTTCTGCTTGGCTGTAAGTGTTCGCTGCACTTCCTTCCCTGGTGCAGCTGTTCGCGAAGAGCTGGAGAAACCCTTGTACACCCTCCCACTGCTCAAACAGCTTGCGAAATATGCTGAGGGAGGCCGGGCAGAAGAGAGCTTGGCACAGACCAAAGCTCAGATGGGGGGTGGATGCTCTTGAACTCGTCCTTGTGGTGGCCGCTTGTTTGCATTCCCAGTCTGCGGCTTCTGAATTCATGCCTTGTTCTTCTCAGCCGCCTCTTCCAACTTCAGCCTCTCCACAAGCTTCTGTCTCATGAAATCCGTCAATCCCAGAATACCGTCGTTTGTACAAATCCTGTATGTCCCACTAGGCTGATATCTCCCATGACCATCGACAAACTGGCCCTGTCCATCGACCTCCACGCTCCCAAAGATATCCTCCGGATCAGGGATGCGTCCGAAGTCGGGTATCCGTCGCTGATCGGCAACATGTACCCAACCACCTCGACCACCACTGCCGTGGCCGCCTTGATCAGACGCGCCAGCAGACCCGGTCTGCTGCCGGCGGGCTGTCTGGAAGAAAGAGGCGCCAGAGTTGGAAATCATGACCGCCGCCTCGGATTGGACCTGAGGATCGGAAGAGGCACTCTCGCTGATTACGGAGTGGAGGATGGGAAGGAGTCGCGGATTTTCAGTGAAGGACTGGGGCGTAGGTGGTAGTTTGGTGGTTGTGCCCACTGCTAGGGAGGGATACGGAGGGTCTGTAGGTAGTAGGGACAGGATGTGAGACGAGGGATTCTGAGGGTTGGCGAAGACGTAGATGTGCGGGTTGTTGCTCAGTGTTGACACAACTCGCAAGTGGGCGAAGTGACGAGGCGCTCGTAGGAGGAGACGCGTTGTGAGAGCCGCATTCATCTTTGCGATTACAACGTCCTATTTATGCTAAGGGCCACCACTCAATCCATCGAAAGGCAATAAAAGGAGGAAGATGGTTAGCTCTCATCTCGTCAGGAGCTGCGCGAGGATTTTGGGAAGCATTGAAACTCGTGTCAATGACGTCATGCGCGAGATGTTCTAGCTTACATAATATTCAGCCTCGTCCCACCAGGCGCAGCATTTTCCTCGACTCTCAGCCTTACTTGAGCGTGGCCTAGATGTCAACCTCTGAAGCCATCAGAAAGCCATCAGAATGTCACAAGGTCATGCGAGACCATGTTCCGCGGACTTTACATTCCGACAACAACCTCTCGCTTGGCGTTCGATATGGCATGGACGCCCCCCTCTTCAACTTTTGTCCCCCTTGGGCTTCTCCTTCATGGGCATCCCGATCCTGCCAGCTGTTAGTACCCGCGTTCGTAGACCTGGATCCGGGCCAGCACCGTCCGGGCAAGCTATAAGCACACCGCTTCCGGTGTCCAGGGAGACTCACTTCTCAATCGCCTTCCCATCGACGAACGTATCAACCTTGTTTGGATAGAAACACAACATGCCCATGATGTTGCCGCTCTCTAGGGTCGGATTCTTATACCACCAGGCCACGTCCTTGACTTCCTTCCCGTTGATCACGGCATTATAGTAGCTCGCCTCCCCCTTGTATGGACATCCCGTATGCGTGTCGCTGGGCGTCAAGTATTCCCACTTGATCGCCGTACGAGGCAAGTACCACCGAGCCGGGAATCGGGTCTCCCACAGGGACATGACGCCGCCTTCGGAACCCGTGTCCGCGACGACGACCCCGTCGATCTCCACCTTCACGTGGCGGCCCGTGGGGATGATGTCGACGCGGTGAAAAGGATCTTTCGGATGGTAGACAATCTGGGCTTGTTCTTCGTACCAGGCGTCAAGGGCCTTGAAGTCGATCTTCACGTAGCCCGCCAGCTCGGAATTGACCGTGTCAGGGACGACCAGCGAAGCGACGGAGTTGTTGCCGACGCTGATCGTCGATGTCAAAGTCTCGATGCCCAACACGGGTTTGTCTTCGGCGAAATTGACTGTGCTGAGGAAGTCGGACCGGGGGATCCAGTAGTTTGGGTAGAATCCATTTTCCCACACTAGCTTTGCCGCCGTGGTGTCAAAGATGTATTTGCCATTGAGGACGCCGCGGACGCGCTTCTCTGTTCCCACAATCTTCGTCTGGGAATCTTGATTGGCGTTGAAGAGCTTGGATGCCAACTCTGCGAGGCTGGGAGGTACATCGTCAGCGAGGTCGCGACTACGAAACCAAGATCATATTTACTCGGACATTTTCCTTCGAGGGCGACCGAGTTTATTGGCCGAGATATGGCTTTGTGTCAGTTGGAGGCGGGCGACAGAATGAAGCGCCAGTCCGAATATAGTTTGATTGTTCGATAGTATGTGTTTGACGGACGACGGTTTAAAGCATTGACCACAGGCTTTTGTGGTGGGAGGTAGTTATACCTTTCTGCTCTTCAGCTCTCTCGGAACTGGGCTGGTGTTCCGCGCTCAGGATCCACAGTATTCATGCAGGGAATCCGTGGCTAGCCGCCAAAGAGGCACCAAAGTGCCTGAGTCAAGCGATACGCGCTCTGGAGTCGTGCAATTGCGCCACACTGATCACTAATGGACGACGTTTCGATCCTGACATACCCCCTCCTGCTACACCTGTTGCGGGGTTGCGGTTGCTATCGACGGTCCGGGGTCCGGACGCACCCCTGGAATTGCCTGGAATAGAGATTGGTAGCACGCCTGAAAAACAACATATTGAGCTCGTTGAATAATCAGACATGTCCATCACGCAGAAGTCTGGTTCGGTGCGCCAATTGAACATTTAGGTTCTTGCGATCACGCTATCGCAACAAGAGATGGCTCGGAGCCATGAGGACTTTCCCATGTGGGCTATTGGCACCATAGCACTTGCTGAGGCCGAGTCTTGATACTTTCCCTCAATTCACACGCGAGGCTTTCGCAGCAGCGTCGTCTTGGTGGCAACGAGAGCCCTTGCCAGAATCTCCTAGCGTTCGTCCTCCTTCGCAGCACCGGCGACCTTTTCCGACCCATACTCAGTCGCACTTCCGCGACTCATAACGCTTCCTCGTCGTTCTGCCTGGCTCATTCGTCGCTCATGTTCACCGGTCTCTTCGTAGTCGATCAGAACTTCGCCATGCTTGCCATAGCGATGAGGCTCGTGTTTCGCTGTCCAAACCACGGTAAAGATATTCTTCGTCTTGTGGAAGATTCCATCCATTTCCTCCAAGCTGCGCATAGCCGTCTCGGGATAGAAAAAGTAGACCACCGGAATCATTGCTGCGTTGATGACCGCGAAGATAAGATATGTCTTCCACTTGATTGAACTAAAGCTGACTGGGGTGATCATCACGACCATAAAGTTGAAGATCCAGTTGGCACTAGTTGACAAGGCGTTGCTGGGAGCGCGGATCTTGAGAGGGACGATCTCGGCGGGGTACAACCAAGTCATTCCTGCGAAGTAGTCAGGGTCTATCTCAAGATAGCGACATATTGGGAACAAGGACGAAGGTGTCGTGTAGAGGTGGTGGGGGACAAGGCCGACTTACCAAGCCACCCGATTGCAAAGAACGAGTTAAAGATGAACAAGAACACGGCAGCCACCCATCCGGGACCCGTGCCACCGATCTTGGTCATCACCGCCAGGATGATCATCGAGGCTGACTGACCAATAGCGCCAAAAATCATGAGCTTCCGGCGTCCAACCTTCTCGATGATAAAGACAGCTATCCAAGAGGCCAGGAAATACTCGGTGCCGTTGCAAGCTGCGAGGATGCGGGAGATGAAACCTGAAAGTCCAATCTCGTTCTGGTAGATAGTAGCCGCATAATAGGTTATTAGGTTGATGCCGCTGATCTGTTGCATGACTTGGTTGGCATATGCCAGCACCACCCGGTGGAAATGTCGATTTTCATCCATTGTAAACAAATCACGGAAAGTGGCCTTTTCTTGTTCGAGGACGGTATCTTTGATGGCCGCAAATTCGGAGCGAACGTACTTGTCATCGGTTGACTTATCAGAGAGCGTGGCGAGAACTTGAAGAGCTTCTTCTTCCTGACCCTTCAGGATCAGCCATCTGCTAGGTGTTAGCTGCCTCCCACAAAGACAAGACCCGTGTTCTGATATACCTGGGAGACTCTGGTAGCTCCAGGATGAACGCCAAGATAATCAGAGCAAAGACGATCTGAAAGGCGATGGGAAATCGCCAGGATGCTTGGCTGTTGATGAAAGAGCAAGCAAAATCGATCCAATATCTGCTTCATCGTTAGCCATTCAAACACTTTACCGTGATAAGACCGCGACTGCAGAATTCTAGGCCACACGTTACACGTTACGGTTCCTGGAGAATACTCACGATATGCAGATTCCACCGGTGATCAGGGCGCCTTCAATCATAACCAGTTGGCCTCTCCGGTGCGACTTTGAGCATTCCGACTGCCACGTTGGAACGGTGGAAGTGTTCAGTCCATTCCCCATGCCGGTAATGATACGTCCAACAATGAAATGCGGCAAGCTGAAAGCGCTCGCTTGAAGGGCAGCGCCCACTATCATGGTTGAAGAACCTAGGAAAATTGTTTTGCGGCGGCCGAGTAAGTCACCTATCCAGATGCAGGCGATGGCGCCACAGAAACAACCAAGATTATACGAAGCGATGGAGATACCCTGGATAGTGGACCTGTGGTTTGCTTGACTCGGAGTAAGGCCTCTCACACCCTCTGCGGTAGTGTCGATTTCCGGAAAGACAGAAGTGAATTGCTTTAGCGTCAACAGCCCTCCTATGACCCCTTGGTCATATCCAAATAGTCTGGCAAGTGTTAGGATCGACAAGACACAGAGAGTATGACAATACGCACAAAAAGTCAATACCGGCTATGATGCCGATAGCGATGTTGAGCTTGGTGCCGGAGAGGCCCAAGTAACGTTTGCTGAAGAGCTTCATATTGATCAGTCTGCAGCTGAATCGTAGGGAGTGTGCCGGTGGAACAGCAAGGAATTGTCATTGATGAACGTAGCGGTCTTATAGTAAAAGTTTCATAGTCATTTAGCGTACAGGTAGCACCCGAGGAAGGGAGATCGTGGCTCTCGGAATGCCAGTCTGTTCTTGCGTCCGTGGGTACCGTATCCTCCGAAGACAAGCATCGATCGGATTGCTCCATTTTGTGGCTGCACCGTTGCATCGAAGCAATAATGACATGCAATAGTGCGGAGAAGGAACCTGGAGAATCCTCAAAACTTGCCGCATCATTGCCATCCATGTGGAAGAGACCGTCCGCTCGGATTACCAAAAACAGCCTTCCCAATGACGATGGTGGCGTTGGTCCCCTGCATCTCTCAGGACGATCATCCGGACAAGCGCCTTTGGTTGTGCCCACGGAAACTATAGAGTTTCAGCACTTGTACCTCGTACTCCAGTGCCGTGCACGAGATCAATGCAAACGATAAGTTGCTAACCATTGCGGGGACAGGACCAAGAGACAAACGACGCTTAGCTACCCAGTAGAGATACCCGGTAAACATAAAGCTGAAGCCGCGGCGTCTGGTGGCATTCCTTTTCTGGCCGGAGCCATTTCCTCGTATCGGAAGTGGAGCCTGTCCTTTGTCGCATTCAGTCTCCTAACGGTATGGTACGGGCAGGTACGAGTACGGCGGACGGCTTCCACCCCGACGATCATCGTGTTTACCCCAATAATGGCCCTCGACCGGGTAGGGATCCTGAATTCGACAAGGCTGCCGTAAGGCGGGTCCACATAATGACCAGCTGATAGCCGCCCAGATAGCTGAAGAGTTGCTCCGGATCTCCTTAACAGGAAAGCCCGAGTTTGCATCTGGCTCTGTCCTTGGCCGGCCAGTGTTCGCCTATTCGAGGAGAATGCCAACGACTTTTCTGGCAGCCCGCGTGCATCAGTCTAGAACAGCGCCGCGAAGTTGTCTCCACGCAAGTCGCATCCATGGTCCGCGTTCTGCGTCTACTTAGATACATGATTCCCGCCAGAGTTTGCGACTGTTGCATGCTCACCGCTGCCGGAATCACGCAACCGCGGGGAACAACCGAAACGGAGGCATGACTCGATGAAGGCAATCAGGTACGAGAGAGGCGAAGCCTCATGAATGCGCAGAAGCTTGCTCCAGTAGCCACTCAACTGTCAAGCCGATATCTTCCGTCGCCTCCAGAACTCGAATCACTTTTGACTGGATGTTTGATGAATCACCGAGCGAGGAGGGCAATCCACGTAAATCGCGGACTTCGATTACTCCGTCTTGACAGATGCATAAGCTTAGGAAGATGAACGAGCTCTTCTGCTGTCGTGAATATGACCTGACCAACGGAACGTAAAGATCGAGTTTGGCCTTTGAGATGTCTGAGAGAACGTCGAGCGTCAAGTCAATGGGCAATGGCTCCTCAGCGCTCGGTACGTTGGTCAATTGAAGAAGGTCCTCCACCTGAAAGTCCGGTGCCTTTTTGTTCGTACGCTTTAGAGGTCGAGCGTGTGCGTCTGAACTTCCCCCTTTAGGCGCACCTTGGCCTGAGCCTATGGTCTCTCCCTGGCCTGCATACTCAACAAGGCTCTGAAGCATGCGCCACAGAACGACATACTGCCGGAAGATCGGCAGTGCGGCGGCAATCTGCTTGGGATGGGTAAAGTTAAGATGTCTGACAGGAAAACACCAGAGGGCTGTAGCGCTTTGTGCAGAGTGCAGAGCATAGGAATGCTTCCGCGGACAGTCTGGATTTGTAGCATCCGAGAGAGGCAAACACCTCAGCCACCGTTCTGCAGAGGCGCTCCCGTTGCCATCGACGTCTCTAGCATCGGCTTGCTTGTGCAGGGCTGCCTGATAGGTCAAGGTGGACTCCTGGTCGATGTTGACCATGGTGATCTCCACATTCAGGTTGGCCGCGACATTGAGAGGCAGGTAGACTTCAGGGCCAAGGTCACAATAGAAGTGCAAGTCCAGGATATTGGACGAGTTGTCTGTAGGTTTCTCCATCGCTGTCCCATCACTGTCTGGCTTAGCTAGAAGTGCTTCTGGATCATGGGCAGGCATTCTCCAGTCCGGCCTTGGCTTCACCGCCTCGGAGTTCAGCATTGAGCTGGTGTCTTCAACTAGAATACCGTCCGATAGCCATTTCTCCATGACAGCAGTCGAGGGCAAGCCGGCTTCGCAAGAAATATGTGCCGTGTATAGATTGGCACCCTCGTCAACTTCATCGCGTCCTGCTGCATTGGGCGGCTGGCCTGGCCTTTGGCTGGAAGTCCAATAGTCCAATGCCAATCCTAATCTGGGCTTCCGGTCGATGACAGGCCTGCCCACGGCGCTCTGCCTAAGATGTTGCCAAGGGCTTCGTCCTTGAAATCTCGCCTTCTCAGCATCCCAGATTTGCCGGAATGTCTGGTATAGATTTCCCACGGCATTGAAGCATGGTGACCCTGTTTCGATTCTATCGAGTTGACTGAGGTACTGCAAATTGGAGGCGAACGCATCGAGGCTTCTCCATTGCGAGACACCATTGACAATGGTAACGCCGTGAAGGTTGTCCTTGATAACTTGGGTGCCTTGTGCTTGGAATTGAGGCTCCTCGGTTTCCGTTACAGTTTCCGAAATATTGAGCTTGAGACTGACGTCCCTAACGTTGTCTCTGCCGCCTGCTTCAAAATTTACTTCGAGGTCCACGCAATTGCCTGCAATCGTCAGGTTGTCATCGTCCCAAAGAGTAGTGAAGCCCTGTAGCTGAGCAATTCTTTCCACGCCTTCCCGAGTAATGCCATGGCCGCCGACACCACGTTTCAGAGTCTCCACCACCAGTT
Organism: Cladophialophora carrionii CBS 160.54; assembly: GCF_000365165.1. Classification (NCBI taxonomy): domain Eukaryota; kingdom Fungi; phylum Ascomycota; class Eurotiomycetes; order Chaetothyriales; family Herpotrichiellaceae; genus Cladophialophora; species Cladophialophora carrionii. The sequence goes on from NW_008481828.1 coordinate 3,159,374, forward strand.
GCGCGCGATGTAGGCGTTCGACTTCTGGATTCACAGGTGCAGCAGTGGTCCTTGCAGGGCCACCGGGTATATGTGTTGTAATGCCCAAGCCGTCCGCGGCACTGCCCAGCGGTGTCAGCCCTGTCGTGCCCAATGAGTTCATCAGGGCAGCAGCAGGGGAGTTGAGAGCTAGGAGATCGTCGTGGACAGCGGTGCCGGCTAGAGGGGTGGAGGAGGGTTGTGAGGATACACTGACGTGATGGCCATGAAGGGAGGCCGGTGTCTTGACCGCGGGTGACTTGTAGGCGAGAGGACGGCTTGAGTTGCCGGAGGTGCCGGGTCGCGGAGAGGCCATCAGTCTATTAGGAGTGGAAAGATGAGGTTTGGGAGTAGAGACAGTCTGGGATCTGGTCGGTGTGGCCATCGTTTCCTCCTTCGCTTCTGTGTCCCGCTTGACGCGTCTTTCGCCGATTCCCACCTGTCAAGCGCGTGGAATATGTCATCAAGCTGTCAGGGCCACCAGGACGGTGGCGACGGGGCTGGGGACTTCCGTGTAAGCTCACTATTCTCTTTGCAGAGGAGCTCATCCGCCCACCATGCTATTGTCAGGCATGACATTCACCTCAATCCGCGCTCGACTTCATCTCAATCTCAGATGCAGTTCATACGTTTTCTTAATGGGGAAACTGCGCCGAAGACACGCAAGTCGTAACTAATTCGTCCTTGGTCAATTGACTTTGACTCTCGACTCATGCACATTTCAACCACGAAAGCTACAGATCAACACACTGGCGCGGAACTAACGAGCCTGGTGCTTCACAACGCCAACTTATCGCGGTGTGCTGCCTGTCTTCCGGGCTACCACGGTCGGGGGAAGACGTGAGAAGCGTTCGAAGCTTTCGAAGCTTTCCCCACAATGTCACGTTACACTACGGAGTACGGAGTACAGGCATTGCTGCTCTGGCACTCTGGCTGTACACTGTGGGATCTCTCTTCCCCGCACCCTCTGTTGATCTAGTGGACTGAATGAGATGCCGACAATCCGCGTCGAACGGATGGCGAACTCTTTCGGCTGGTGTAACATTGTTGATGATAAGTCACCTGGTAGTCAAGAAGGTGGAGAAGTGACGGTGAGAGGGAGGAAGCCGAGAAGCAGGTATAAGTACTATTGTCTTCTTTGTATTGCCATCTCTCCTTATCCGAATTTGACCAGATCCGGTGTCAGGTGAACGAGCGAGTCAAAGATGGCTTGGCTTGTAGACAAGTTCTCCTTTATCTTGCCTTTCGTACTTCTTTCCTTCCCAGACATATCCTACGCTGGCGTGGCCACCCGCCAGGGTGGACCTCCTAGCGTGACTGTGAAGAACGGAAGCTATCATGGCACCCAGAATCCGACTTATGGCCAGGATTTCTTCCTGGGAATGCCTTTCGCGCAGCCACCCGTTGGCGACCTTCGCTTCCGCAATCCAGTCTCTCTGAATACGACCTGGACCGGCACGAAGAATGCAACCCAGTATGGCTATGCATGCTATGGATACGGCTCCGACGATTGGGTGCTTGGGAATCCTGTGAGCGAGGACTGCCTCACCATCAATGTCGTCCGTCCGACTGGGACGAAGCCCAATGCCCAGCTACCGGTTGGGGTATGGATTCATGGTGGCGGGGCATTTATGGGCAGTAGCTTGGATCCGCGCTACAACCTCTCCTTCATTGTGCAGCAGTCTGTTCAGATGGGCAAGCCTTTTATTGGTGTCAGCCTAAACTACCGCCTGCAAGCATTCGGATACCTCTTTGGGTCAGCTGTTTTGGAGGAAGGTGTCACTAACATAGGTTATCGAGACCAACGATTAGCACTGCACTGGATTCAGGAAAACATTGCGGACTTTGGCGGAGACCATGCGAAAGTGACTATCTGGGGTGAGAGTGCTGGAGCTTCTTCGGTCGGCGCGCAACTATTAGCCTACGGTGGCAGGGACGACAAGCTCTTCCGCGGTGCAATCCAAGAGAGTGGCGGGCACATCAACTCTGCTCGCCAAATCAACGCTTCAACCTGGGACAAGTACTACAACAATATCACTCAGGCCACGAACTGTAGTACAGCTTCCGACACACTGGCATGCCTCCGTAAGGTGCCCATCGACGCTCTCAACTCTGTTTTGAACAGCAGCGTGACAGCTTCCGTCCCTTACTGGGGCCCGGTGGTCGACAATGACTTTGCCGTTGACACTGGCACTCGGCAACTTCTCAACGGCAAGTTTGTCAAGGTTGCCCTGCTTCACGGCAGAAATAGCGACGAAGGGACAGCTTTTGGCACGAGAGGCATCAATAATACGGAACAGTTTTTGGCCAGCGTGATGTCGGCGGGACCGGACAGTGCCACTGCAGCAACGATCGCGGCTCTGTATCCTGATATCCCTGCTATTGGCATACCGGCAACGTTATCAGGTCGTCCGCCGCCAGAAAATGCTTCGCTGGGTGTCCAGTGGAAACGTTCGGCGGCCTATGGAGGGGATCTGAGTCAACATGCATCGCGACGCCTGATCTCGCAAGTCTATGCAGCCAACAACATCAGTAGTTGGAGCTACCGTTTTAATGTCCTGGTCAATGGTCAAACACCCGCCTCGGGCGCAACGCATTTCCAGGAGGTTGCCTTTGTCTTTCACGTAAGTCCCTTCAGCCTGCGACATTATTTGTTGTAGATTCGAAAGACATGTTGGTCTTGCTTCTAGGATTCGAGCTAAGGAGTATTTGCAGAACCTGGAAGGCTTGGGATACAACAACTCGGTGGCTGTGGATCCGTTCGAGAATAAGCCGCAAACTTACCAGAGATTGGCGACTATCATGAGCCGCATGTGGATCAGCTTCATCGCCGATGGAGATCCGAACACGAACAAAGGTGCGTTTCGCTCTGCTGCAATCTTCTCTGTGTTGCTTATCACGCCGAAACAGCTACATCGGTGCATTGGCCCGTGTATACTCTGGACAATCCTCAGAATATCGTCTTCGACACGAACGTTACAGACTTGCTGCACCCTGAGCCCGACTATTACCGCGCTGAAGGAATCCAGTATATCTCTGATCGTTTCATTTCCGTCTACGGCCGATGATTTCAGTCCCACGTAGCCGGTAGGTAACGACGTGGAAAGTCTAAAGAAATGCGAAGATGTTAAGTGCCAAGCCTGTCCAATGCTCGGTCAATTATTCTAACAGGAGAATGAATGATTCCATACTCGGTTCAATTGGGACCACGTCTGCTTGAATTTATAGCTGCTTCTGCCACTCCCTTCAGTTCCTTCAGTTCCTTCAATTGGTGCCAGATCCTGCAAACTACAATTCGCAGTGAAGAGGACTTCGTATTCAAGTGAGTCCAGAATGCGCCACGATGCTTGTGTTTTCGTCCCATTGGCTGAACGTAACGCTGAACTTCAGGGGCTGCGCATCTGTCGACCCAGCCCTGAGGACAACCTCAGGTTGTGTTTTGTTCTGAATTTGGTCGAACGCGGTTGCAAGGTGAAATAAGTGTGCCGTGTTTCTGTAAGGGTAAAGGCATATATACGTGTCAGAAGATGTCGTCGCCTCGGTCTACAAGCGAGCGAGGAGCCGGCCTCCCCTCCATCCCCAACGGCGAACTGCATCTGGACATGGGTAGAGGTACTTTGGGTGACAGAAGCGATGCATCGTCGGTGGAGGATGAACGCGCCCATCGTTCTCGGACCCTCGGCTATCCACAGGTCAGTGTACAGTTCGCATGGCTTCAGCTCTTTCTCACGGGCCAAGATAAAACCCTCGTGGTCGAACGTCAACAACTTCTTCCTCAACTCCAGCAGGATTCTCGAACTGGACGCATATTATTCGTACGTTGAACAGTCGGCTGAAGTTGATCCTAGGCTACAATCAGTTTTCGGTTACTTGGAGAGGAGACATCTTCACGAGCGATGCCAGAATTGCACCTTTCTCGATGGCACAACTCCTCAATTTCGAACTCGGGGCACAGCCGAGCGTCGTCTTCCAGGCCAAGTCACATTCCAGGCTCCCGTTTGATACGCACGCTTTCGAGATAGAAACATGGAGACTGTGCCAGGCTCTCCGAACTCCCTCGCCACGTAAAATCCTCATCTGCGAAGACCTTCAACCTGCAGGTGCACAGGTAATCTCCAAGCTGTTGCCACGTTCAGAGTCCTGATAGCTGAAATACCCGCAGTATCTAGGTGAATCTTTTGCCTTGAGCCATTCGTACTCGATTACTATATCAACCGAGATGTCTCTTTCGAATCGCAAACAGTGCATGCGCACGTTTTCGACTATCCAGAGACGTACCATAGCGGGAAACTGCCCCGACTTGATAGTGAAGAGGAGTTCTTAAGCGTGCGGGATCACGCACGGCCTTGCACTCTGCTGAGGATGTGGAGAGATGTGTACGCTTTATTCCAGCGGGTTGTGTGGGTTGTTTTCTTTAACAAAGAGCTGAATACATGTAGGTTGAGTATGGTTCTAGTGAAGTTATTGCACTAACCGGAGGTTGCGCTAGTCCAGATATACACCTCATTCTCCTGGACTACTGCGATTACCGAAGGATAGATCTGCATTTCGGGTAGTCACCAGTCTGCCGAGCTTCCAAAGTTGGAAAGCCCATTGGACTTGGCCCCCGGAGGCACTACCACAGAAAAGCTTCCGTCATCAGCTCGAAGAAGGGTTTCTGGGCTCAAGCATCGCGTATCAAGCCCACATGGATCCAGACAATCCTGAACTCGAGATCAACGCGACGCCAGAGATCCGGCAAGTGATCACAAGCTTGCTGTGCTCTAGATGGAGACTCCTGATTCGTCGGGCTCAAGAGAGCATCTCAGAGTCGCACGCCCCCTTAGCTGGAGACCTTGACGACATTACAGAGGTATTGCAACGCAAGCACGATTTCGAGAAGCTCAAGCGGACCCTCTCGGCCCTGATTGCGTCTGTCAGGCGTATCCCTGGCGTGCAGCCATCCTCGCCAGACATCGTCGAGTTGATGTCGTTCGAATCAAGCTTGGAAGGCTGGGCAACGCAGCTTGAGAAGGTGTCGCAATCGCTGCTTGGCCTCCTGGCCGTATCGGAAAGCAAACGTGCCACCCAACAGGCCGTCCGTTCAAAAAATCTGCAACTGCTGGCATTCATCTTCATACCGATCTCCTCCGTCTCCTCGATCTACGGGATGAACACGGTCGAGATTCTGGAGAAGCCACCGCAGAATTGGAATTTCATCGTCGGCGCATCTATTGCCATTACGTTATCAGCACTGGCTGCCGCAATATACGATTCGCAAATCATGATAAGGACACTCGACAGGCCGTGGCTGTCCTCGCGCCTCAGCAACATCAGCCGTACTTTCCCTACAACCAGGAAGACATCAGAAATCGGTGGGCGGGCATGGGGTCGGCTGAGCCCCGATAGAGGTAACCCGAAACGAAAGCCTCGCAAGGCACAGTGCTTGGTCAGGTAGGATTGCCCCAAGGTTGGTAGATACGACGGATCCACGAAGACAGTATTCCCATGTCCCAGAAGATGTGGCAGCCTGATTGCACAAGCCACGGCACTTGCCGTTACATCCTGAGACTCAACAGAGAGGCTGCCACGTGACATGTGCCATGCGCGGGGTGTCGCTTCATTTCTCCTTCACTTCTCCTTCACTTCTCCTTCCCTCCCTCTCTTGTCCTGTACTTTCATCGCGTTCTTCTCGAACCCGTCTGTCGAATGTACCTTTTGTCGCCTTCTGTGTTGCTACGTTATAGCAAAAATCACTTCTACGTTATAGCAAAAATCACTTCTTGCCTCGAGAATGCATGATTCGACCTCCACTTCGTAATGGCCGGCAGTCTCCAGATGACCCTGCCTCGTGCGGCTGAAGGCAATTCGTGTATGCACGATGGCGCGCCTAGGATCGTCTGACATTGGTATCGACACCAATACGGCTCTGGAAGAGACTGCCCTCAGCGATGCCCTAAACTTATCACTTGCAGCTGCAAGCAAGCACATTGACAACAGGCGCATTGGACAAGTCGTGTCTTGCTTCCATTGGCTTGAACTCTCGTCAAAAATTCGAACCTTCCCCCCTACGACATACAATACTCGGCGAAAGCCTGACGCATATCTGTGGCTTCCCGGGATCCCTGCACCTTTTTCTGAGGCTGCAGATCCAGAACCGAGTCAACCGACACGGATGGACTCGTTTGGCTTTCGCCTCGTGTCTGCGGCTGAACCTGCTGTGAGCGAAGCGAGCGTTACCCATCATCGACGATCGACCTGCGAGCAGTATGCAGCTGCATTTGTCCTCGCTTTGCAAGGAGCGGGGTTTGCAGCCTACTTGAGCCTTTAGTCTGGCCGCACAGGACTTGCTACCTGACTGCCCACTCTGTGTGGCACGACTTAGTGGCACGACTTATGATTCCTGTCTCCTGCCGTGTTAAAACCCGTCACCGACTGAGAGGTTTGCCCCAGGATCTCTGCTCCGGAAGGGCCGTCAATTGGGAGGTCTACTTTGGTGTGCTCGGTCAGCCTTTATGCATGACTCGCCGATTAGAAACCGCGACATCCTTTCTCAATGGCAGGCATGTGGATCTATTAACAAGGTGAACCACTTAGTCTGGGGCTAATGTGTACGTAGATGACGCAGCAGTTGATGATCTCATACAGCAGCTTGAGCGAAGGCTGGCGGAAAGAGATCAGAAGTTGTGCAAACAGCGTCCGAAAGCTTCAGCAGATGAAGCATGCAGAAAACTACGCAGCCAAAAGGAGACAGTAATCTACTGGACTGTCAGATGTCAGGACCATGACCTATTGAAACAATTCTTGGGTATTCCTAGTCTCAGCGCGAATCTAGGCCAGCACCGAGATGAAGAGGAGGACACAGAGCTGCACTGGGCGGCTCGCTTAGGAAATGACACTGTGCTGACCCTTTTACTGGACGCTTGCCGCGACTCTGACTATCTCGAAACCCAAAACAAGGCCAAGGAGACTGCCTTGTACGATGGCATTCGTGCCCAGTCCCTCGAAGTGGTACAAAGGCTGCTGCAAAAGGGTGCGAAGGTGATGATCTCAAACATTGCTTCATTTTCGCCTTTGCACTTAGCCGCGAAAAGGAAGAACGCAGCCATAGCGCGGCTGGTATGGGATGAAATCACAGACAAGGAGGACCAGCAGAGAAGCTTGACAGCTTTCACGGACGAGGGCATGACCGTGCTCCACCATGCTGCACGAGACGGACACAAAGACACAGTCGAACTGTTGCTGAAGGCCGGTGCCGAACCCAACGTCATCAGTCACAGAGGCAAACGGCCGTTGCACTCTGCAGCTTCAAGAGGCAAGACAAAAATCATGGACCTGTTATGGCGTGCAGGTGCTGCCACTAATACAACAACAAACAATGGCTACACTGTTCTACATTGTGCAGCTGAAAAGGGTCATTATGAGGCAATTTACATAATGCTCAACACATGGACACTGGCCCAAGGTCATAAAGGCTCGGGATCGAGGAAAGCCGAAGAAGAGGCTCCGTCAACGGATGCTGCTGACAGTTTGACGGCGAAGAACTTCGACCAAGGGATCTCCCAATCTCAACAACCAAGGAAATCTAGGGGCATGCCTTTAACTCAAGAGGTCCTGGCCAGGACACTTGCAGACGGCTCTACCGCTTTACATCTAGCGGTGTCCTCTTCCAAGAAGAAGGGCGAATCCTCGAAGGTGGTTGGTCTCTTCCTCGACAAACTCGACGAAGGTGTTGTAGCAGCTCAAACGAAGCAGGGCGAAACTATCTTCCATTTGATAGCGCGGGGAAGACGAGACGATCTACTAGAGGTGCTGACCAAAGTACCACAAATCGGCAAGATGCTCGAAGTCCAATCCAAGGATGGATCAACAGCATTACACCGGGCCATAGAGGATGGTTCTTCCAAGCTCCAAGAGCGGCTCATAAACTGGATGAGTGACGCAGCCACATGCTCGCAGAACAATGATGGGGAGACTGCATTGCATCTCGCAGCAAGAAAGAAGCGGCCTTACATTCTCAAGAAGTTACTGCTGAAATTGAAGCCTTCTGCCATCGCGACCAGAAACCATCACGGTGAGACGGCTCTTCATATTGCAGCTGCCATTGGAGACGCCGACATCACCGCTCGCCTGCTGGCGCAAATGACTCCAGATGATATCGCTCTGTTGAACGATAAAGGCGAAAACGCATTCGCAAAAGCAGCTCTCACCCCTAATCCGAATCCAGCCATCATCGAGCTCATGGTCAAGTACGAGGCTGACGTCTCAGCCCAATACGAAACCACATGGGCTCCTATGGATCAACAAGCCAGGAATAGCGTGAGCAGCACCCTCACGGAAGTCCTCGACAAGATCTCGTGGACCGAGTATTCCAGCCATACCAGTTGGCAAATGATTGTGCGTTGGGCTTCACGAAACGGGGATATCAAGACTGTGAAGAGAATTTTAGATGCAGTACCGGTGAATTTTGTGGAACAGATAGACAGGCAGGAACAGGGCAAGGCCGACCGACGTGGGAGCACCACCGTCAAGGACGAACAAATGCCATCTACGCCAAAGGAGATCGCACTTTTCTGGGCGGCTCTGGGCGGCCACGAGGACATTGTCAAACTTCTGCTGAATCACCCATCATTAGATGCGTATTCCGCCGCTCTACGAGGGCGAACGATCGTTGCTTAAGGGCAACCCGGGCAGCAGCTCGCAACGGACATTTCTCGATCGTCAAAGTACTCCTTCAGCACATGCAGTCGACTGACGGGATGGGAAGGCAAGACTGGACGCCTTTGGATTGGGCGATTGCCTTTGGTGACCCTGACATTGTGCGGTTCATGTTGATCAAAGGCGCAGAATCTCTACCTTCAGCTCCACATCCGACGAAGTCTCCAGAGGTTGACAGACTCTTGCGTGATCCCCAGCCTAGGCCGCGCTGGTATTCCAGGGAGAACCCACTATCGGTGTGGTCGAGTAGGCCAAAGCTCAAATTTACACCCTTCGAGGCCGCTTGCAAGCGTTTCAGCGTGAGCCTGGTCGATTTCTATCACCATGACGGAGGCATATACCCTCTGGAAATGAACGGCCGCTCGGTATTCGATGTCATCTATGACCCGGATTTGGGCCCAAACAAAATCATGGAATATGCGCGAGAGAGCGTCGGAGACCATCCCGCTATGCAGAACCACCATCGTTTCAGATGGATCCATTTACCGGCAAACAATGTAAGTGCTACTTGCCCTTGATGTTCATTTGGGATCTGCTAAGGCGTCTCTGTCAGTGGAAATGGGTTCGGGTACGTCAACATCGTCCCGTTCCGGCGGACACGTTTCGCTAATCGACAAAGGATCTCATGAAGCGCATCTGCTACCACACGAAGCAGGAGAAAGAATGCTGGTCGTTGCAGAAATTTGTGGAGGCCAACCGTCGCGAACACTTGGGAAGACCGCAATCTCGTTTCATGTTTACTGATGTCCGGGTGCGCTTCACGTCTCTCTTTACAAGTTCAAGCCACTCCAGCTAATGACTCTCTGAATAGATCGAGAACACAAGGGCAGGTAAGAGCCGTAGCGAGACAAATGGCCCGAGCATGGCTCTACAGAATGCAGGCACCGGAAGTGACGAGTTCTGTCATCTGCTGGGTCGAAGAATGGCGATCTATGTATGTCAGCATATCTTGTCGCCTGTCTTGGGGCTTCCAAAGAGCTAATCCTAACGCCAACCAGATGCCGTTTATCACTGTTGAAACCGTTCAAGAGCAACAACTATTACAGCATGCATGTCAAGAGGCTATCGCAAACGGCCTAACTTCCAAAAACGTTCATGCGCTCGAGAACCTACAGGAGATTGCAAATGCCCAAAGGGATGCTGTTCCATTTCTCACTGAAGACTCTCACGGAGATCTCAGAGCCTTGTACGAAGCCATTGCCGCTTCGAACTGGAACCTGGGCGGTAGGACAACCAAGGTTCTTGAGCGCCTCGTGAAAGCCTTCAAACGTGCTCCTAACTCGGGTGATTGGACATTGGAACGAACCTCAGGGTACGATTTTAGCGGGCTAGATCTGAAAGAGGCTATTGAGGAGCAGAAAAAGATATCGGGCCCTTATCACCCCAATGACTCTGCACAGAAAGTGTTGTTGCGACACTATCTCAGGGCTGGCGAACCAAACGCTCTTCACATCCGCCGGACCCTGGATCAGTACTACTACCCTGCGCTTCCAGAGGATCGTACAAAATGCCGCGATGGAGACCAGGTGGTTTACCGCTTTCAATATAGGGAGCTCAGAAAAGCTAGAAAAGACCTTGGGCCTGAGACAGTGAGCACCACACCCGATTCTCCTCTTTTGCTAACTTCTTAAAGCTCCGCAATCTTCGTATTTGTACAATTGATCAGTTATGGCTGTGGGTTATTGACGAAAGTAAGAGCTTCCCAAAATGGAGCGAACGTGCCTCCACTGATGGCGATAGAAACGCTCATCACCTGCTTTCCCCAAAGATGGAGCCAGTCCAACCCGCAGGAGACCGATACGAACAGCGGGCCCCCAGACGTGCTTGAGTTCGTTCGCGATCGCATTCACAGCGATGTAAATCTGGAGCTGAACTCGGTTTACCACCTTGCTACATTCATCACTACTCTCTGCACTGCGTTCGTGGATGAGTGCACAGCAGAACCGTCGACCAGCCCGGAAACGTTTCTTCAAATCTTCGCGAACGCTATTGGTATCGAAGTATGCTGCCCTGGCGCCGGACCAGGATGCTATCATGCTAACACTGCTGTCCTAACAGAGTGACGACGAGTCAAATCACTTCGAGGAATTCAAGAATAGTGTCAAGGAACTCGAGAAAGGCCCGCTGGGCGAGGACGATGCAAAGGTCCAGGAAGGCTCACTTGATAGTAGTCTGAAAATCAGCAAAGAAGTTGATTGTTTGAACGAGGTCAAGGATATCCGGGACGAGCTCAAAATCATTTCCAACATCTTCAGCCACCAGAAATTTGTGCTTGAAGAGCTACGAAAAGAAGCGTCCAGAGAGTCTTCAACAGCATCCCGAGATGCTGAGTGTCTGCATTCCAACTTTGTCTCCGAGTTACCAGAGTATAGTGATCTGGAGACCCGATACGACCAAGTCAAAAAGATGGAAGATGATGCTAAGGCTGTCTACGTTCGGGTAAGCCTGCCACGAAGCCTTTCCACGGAAATCCTACTCTCGCTCTTGCTTACGCCACCGTGACAGCTAAACCACCTTCTGGATCTTAAACAAAAACATGCCAACTTTCTCGAAGCGGGATTGGCTCGAGGACAAGCTCAGGAAATGGCCAACCAGACATCCAAGTTGAATCAGCAAGCGATAGAGTCCGGGAAAGAAGCAAAGACGATCCTGTTTCTGACGTTCGTCACCATTGTCTTTGTAAGACAGGCTCCTTAGTACCTGCCTGTGCCGCCACATTCGGGTTGTCTTGCAAATCGGTGTCGAAATGCTAACATCCGCTCAGGCTCCAATGTCGTTCTTGACATCTCTTTACGCGCTGAATGTGTCAGCCTTCTCCGGCGGTTATGTCGATGGAGACACATCGACCTACTCGTCAAAGTGGCTGTTCCGGAGAGTTTGTGCGTATATCCCCATCCCACGCCTCCGGCTATGATTATGGCCCAAGAGACAAGGCTGCGTGACCAGCGGTCGAAGCATTGCTGATGTTAATTCCATGCAGTCGGATACTCAACCGCAGTCGCCGTGCCACTAATTTTGCTGGCCCTCCTCGTTGGCGGATTCCTCGAGAAAACGGTCGTGGAATTCAAGAAGCGGTGGAGCAATACTCCGATCGACCCAACCAGTGAAACGGAAAATGCCACCGCGCAAGCTCCCAGCACGCCAAACTCGCCGCCACCGAGTTCTTCACCATCGAAGGCAGCCACACCACCTTCGAGATCTTGGAATCTGCCAAAGCCAAAGCGGTCCACGCAAAGAAACGCGAGTGGGACGCCGACCGCGGCCGAGTCAAACCGGCGGCCGACAGGACTGGGCATATTGAACAGCACCATCGCAGATCAAGTGCGCAGACAAGCACAAGTACAGCCAACCCACGGGGACGTATCTACAGCCGGAAGGGAATCGACAAAGTCCAGCCCGACTGTGATCGGGACGCCCAAGACCACCGAGAACGCCTGCAATGACATTGAACATGGAACTGCACGGGTGAAGGAGGGTGTCTTCTCTCGGGTCTTCTGGAGACGGAAGTCCAGGAAGTCTTCAATACCGCCGCCGCCTGGGCCGTCTTAGATCTGCACTGGCTAGATGATTTGACCCTTTTGTGGTAAATCCGTGTGGGGCACCCCGGTGCACGCTCTGAAGCTACTGCAGGGAGATGTGCGGTGGTATTTCGCACTGTTGTTGATTGAACCCAACACGAGACGGTGGCTGGCGGGATCAGAGAAAGATACCTCGTAACGATGTCGTGCTATGGAACAGGCTGAGGTCCACAGGCCAATGGGCAAGTATAAACACCTCAGATACTGTAGAAGGAACGGAATACGGAGTACAGCCCGAGACATTTATCACACATACATCTCCCTGTCCGCTTTGGTACGAGGTACAAGGTACGCACGCTGTCACGCGGACCTGTAGACATCGAAACCAATCTTCTTGAAATCAAAGAACCTTGATTCTCTCCATTTGATTCTCTTGATTCAGACCACACCATGCAATTATCACCATACAGATATTTCCGAGATTGGGGAGTGACTTATTGGTCCGTACTCCCGTACCAGAGGACTTCATGAAAGCGTACAGTATCTGTGATTTATCTGCGCAGCGGATATTGAGAAGTACAGAGGGGGGCTGAATGCATGAGAGCTCGCGATTCTGAGCCAGCGCAGAGGATGATGGCGGCAGCAGGAACGGGGCACAGGGACAGGAATCAAGTTTATTGGTTAAACTCCCGAGGGAAGGGTAAGGTAGTCAGTCTAGGATGAAGTCTAGACTTTTCCGCAGGGGGATGCTTTCCCGTAGGGTGAGTCGACATAGATAATATAAATCTATTGAGCAGGTCTGTAGACACAAAATGGAATGGACCACTGCAACCATGGAAGTTGTCAAGAATGCCGTGGTGAGTAGCGTGTCAGGAGTGATTCAATCTTCTTTGCATCAAAATAGGCACATTATCCTGGAATAATGACAAAGGCCAGAGTGTTGGCAAAGGTGGGGGAACTCCGGATGAGGAGTGCAAGACGTGTATACTGACAAGAGGGGTGGGGAGCATTGACGAGGAGTCCAAAAAGGGGGATGTGCTGATAAAAGGAGGGTGAAGAGCAGAATCACAGTGGGAACGAGGGTATCACATCATGCTCATTGTTCTCATGGTTGATCTTGTATCATGAACGTTCGGCATTCGGCGGCCAGGAGTGAGTGCTCCGGGTGATACAGCTTTGTGGCGCTCTTCTACTCGGAAGGCACTAGGGGGGGCGTCAGCATGCGGTCGCGTCGTACCTCGATGTCCATATGCAAAAGACATGCCTTCAATTGATCCTTCTTTGATCTCATCTGAAATCTCTTTGGGACTTCTTCCATCAACTTGGCAACCAACGCTGAAGCAGGTGCCCAGAATCTCAAGCACTGTACCCTTCAACTCTCGTGCAAGTGACTTGTTGGCACCACGCATGGTCCGTGCAATATCGAAGATCTCATCGAGAGGGATCGACTTGGAGTGTTTGATGTTCTTTTCCTTCTTGCGGTCTCGGGGTGGCTCCTTCAAGGCACGGATAACAAGAGACGACGCAGAGGGAACAACGCTGACGGCCGCTTGTCGGTTCTGGATGGTCAACTTTACTGTGACACGGAGACCTTTCTACATGTAGAGGAGGTCAGCGAACATTCACATGACAAGTAAAAATTGCGAGGGTGGATGGTTAGCGAACGTACCCAGTCGCCGGTGGCCTTCGCAATATCTTCGCCGACCTTCTTGGGGGAGAGACCAAGAGGGCCAATCTTGGGAGCGAGAGTGGCAGAAGATCCGACCTCACCGCCAGTGGCGCGGAGGTGGCTGTAGGAAGCTCTCGTTAGTATAAGACCTCGGGCAGAAGAAGAATTCGGGGAACTTCGTACATGATCTTCACTTCACCAGGATCTAACTTGGGAGCTGGAGAGAGAAGAGCATATTAGCCGCCGAGCTGATGCTGCTCAAGAAGACGATACTTACGCATGGCGAGTGCGAAAGGTAGTCGGTCTTTCTTGAGGTGATGGTTGAATGAACGGAATGGGGGAAAGGAAAAGAGCTCTCTGTTGTGCAAGGGAGGAACTTTTCTTAAGGCGCACCCGCCAAGACTTCCTAAATGTGGGTGAAATTCTAGTCCTGATTGGGAATGGTGCGCCAATAGGGACTGGCTATCTTCGATTGCGGACGGGCAGCACAGACACAGGAGTCACGATGATGGGACCGTATATTGCAACGACTGGTGATTTGAAGCCATTCGATAGAGTCATGAGCGTTTGGATTTGTATGCAACATCTGCTCGTCTCCCTCTGTGTGGAAAGATCTGGTCCACCGCTGAATCTATTTGAGCCACGGTTTTGTCGAAGGGCCGGAGAAAACCCGGCCATCAGACCTTAGTGTGTGGCACACATACGCCCGATAGCCCTGACAGCCTACTCTAAGAGATCAACTTGAGCCAGAGACGGCGAGCCTAGACAAGGTCAGAACGGGTCAGGCGACGAGCTGGGAAAAACTTACTTCATGAGATGATCCATGAATGTTTGCAGCGACACATCGTCCGTGAAGATCGTCTGGGCAGTTTGAGCTACACCTCCATATCCACCCGTTGCATGAGTGGTTGATGGATTCAGCTTCGACAGCAGGAAACGGGCTTGGGAGCCTCCCGCGTCACAAATGATAAATCGTGGTAGAGGGAAGCGGTCTTGCACCAATTCTCTAGCATCCTCCTTCGGAGCGTCGAGGACAGCGCGGAAGTTCTCATAACCCTCTTGGTCCTGGTAGCCAGCTTTACGCCATTCAGCCATAGTCTCACCGTGGAAAATGAGAATTTGAAAGAAAGTGTCAAGAAGAAGGATGGTCTGTGGTTGGATGGATGCGGAGTCGAGGAGGACAGGCTGACCTCCTTCTTGGTCGAGGCCGTAGGAGTCGAGTGTAGGTTGGATCATGATCAGCGAATCGCCCACATACTCGTGATTCAGCACATGTCGGTAGAATGCAGTCTCATCGGGTGAGTTGTTGAAAACCTGAAGGAATTGCGATCTCCGCAGGTGGAACATGAATTGAGGATACAGGGTGAAATTCTTGTCGAGTCGGAAGGATGTTGGATCATCTTTTCGGTAGTCTGCAAATCTGGAGCAGAGTCGAATGAGCATCCGATCGACCCATCTGAGCACATCCGGTCCATCATCCACCTCCGCTTTGAAGACTGCAATTCTTGCCATGAGCACCGCAGCAGCTTCCTGGTCAAATGATTGCGCCAGAGCTTGATCGCCTGTTGGCCCGCTCAGGTTGCGGGCAACAGTGGTCACACGAAGGTGATACTGACCCGAAGAGTGCTGGTAGTAGGTCAAGAACTGCATCATGCCTCGTTGAGGGCCTTGCTGCATTGGCGCCGGACCGCCTTGATTTGCAATCTCAAAATAGATACCGTAACTAGACGTGGGGTCGATACCGCACATTTTCCAAAGACAGGTGTTGCCGATACCACATTCCGTTTCGCCCACAGAGCTGGACTTTTTGTTCTGCGAGACGGCGTGACCTATCAGACCAGTAACCTTGAGCTCCTTTGTGGTCACGACTTCGAGTGAGGCATTGAATCCCATGTAGAGTTGATCCTGTTCATCCTTGTCAAACACGCGGACGAAGGACTGCTTGAACTGCGAGGAGGTGAAACTATCGGTCAAGACCATATGGCCACCAGTAGAGTTGGCCAATCCTTTCATTTCGAGCAGGCCGACTTGATCGAGACAGCCGACATAGAGGTCGATGATGTGTCCGTTGTGCGCCGTCCGTTTTGCAAGGGTCTCGAAGTATTTGATTGCCTTCTTGAAGTACTTTACGTTGTCCCGGTCGATGTCGTGGTGCGATCGGATAGGTTCGCGGAGCTCGGGAGCGACCACCATACCCGGTCCCTCAGTCGCGGGACCGCCAGCAAAGAGCATGATTCTGGCTCCGGCGTTCTGGAACGAAGTCTCAAGCAAGCTGACGGCAATGCTCGTGGCCACGCCAGTGCAACGAAGCGGCCGACGATCGTTCGCAACCGGCCAAGGGTCTTTTTGCAGCTGTTCGATCGCGTTGGTGATTTGGAATTCCGCCTGCTGGACAGGGAGAAGAAACCGAGCAGCGGGACCCATGGGTGGCGGTGGACGTCCTTGTACAGGCGGCATGTTGGGTCTCAGTCCTGGAGCAGCCAGTCCAAGCATCTCCTGGACTTGTTTTGCAGCGTAATCCTTGCTTCCTCGGAAGACATATGATTTTTGGCATTCGGTGTAGCCAATCTCGTGAACGGCAACGTTTGTTCCGAATGTGACCAGACCAACAAGAGCATTGGCAGGGAGTAATGACAGACTCATGACCAAAGTCTCCTTCAGCGCCTGCAAGCCATCCTCCTCAATTGCAGTATCGACCACGTAAACGAAAATGGGTGGAGCAGGTGCAGGGCGGGCGAGCCTGTATTCAACTGTGGTATTCCCGGGGTGCATTTCAGGTGGGATATTTTCGGCGCTGATATCTCCATAATGACGGGGTAGCTGGTTCCGCTGTAAGCAGAAAGGACAGATCCATATTTTGGCGCGGACATCGACGTTGGCGAAGGGGTTCAGGACGGCTCGACAAGGTGCTTTGCAAGTTACAGGCTCGTAGAGCAGAGGTGGTTTGCCAAGCTCCTAAGACAGAGTGAGTATAGAAGATATCTACCGAGTTCCAGCGCTTACCTTCAGAGGTGTTAACAGGACGCTCACAGGGACAACCAGCCTGTTTGCTTCCTGTGTAGGCAGGTATTAGTGCGGGATACGTTGGTCAGGCTTGGAGAGATATCATACCATGCGCGTGGAAGGGAAGACATTCCAGCTGAGCCTGACGCCGTCTCTGTCTTCCACCTCGCCCCAGTTGTCTTTGATCGCATCGTATTGCGCCTGGTCCATTTTTCAGAGATTATGCTGTGGGCACTCTCACAAACACATGCTGAGTGAGGGATGGGTTCGGGATGAGGTAGAGGGGAGTGTGAGGGAAGGACTGTTCTTCAGGCTCTCCTTCGCAGGCAACCCCAGGTTGGCCACCTAGCAGTTCCAGCAAGCGCAATTCTAGTAAAACGCAGAGCCACTCTGGCAAGTTGAGGTAATAGACAATAGACGGATTGCGGTGATGGACCGGCCAAGTCCCCACATCTGTCCTCAGTTGCGCACTCACAGCCTCGCCGTACCTTCCCTGGTTGTGCCTGCGGACAATTGTCAATTCACCACTACCCTGACCAGAGCCACCTGAGCGTATACACTGCACACACATTGTCTTCTCCGTTGCGACAGGTAGGGGACTCTGGCTCTGCGAGGTGCAGCATGGTCACATCCTGCACTTGAAAAGTCTACACATTTCACGAACTGACCACCATGGCATCTCCTTCAATGCTCACCAAGGCAAGATCCCCCCATTGTCCCCGAGCCCTCAGCTCAGCAATTTGTATTGACTGAGAGCACAGTTCGAGAGCAAGAGCAGTCGTGCCAAGGGTTTGGCTTTCCATCCGAAACGACCATGGATCCTTGTCAGCTTGCATAGCAGTACAATCCAGTGCGGACCCCATAGTAGACTGTCAACGGCCATACACTAACTGCAGGGCCAGGCTATGGGATTATCGCATGGGAACGTTGATCGATAGATTCGAAGAGCACGATGGGCCAGTCCGCGGTATCGACTTCCACAAGACGCAGCCACTGTTTGTCTCAGGAGGAGACGACTACAAGATCAAGGTGTGGTCATACCAGACCAGAAGATGTCTGTTCACGCTCAATGGCCATCTCGACTACGTTCGGACCGTATTCTTTCACCATGAGTTGCCTTGGATTCTGTCGGCCTCCGACGATCAGACAATTCGAATTTGGAATTGGCAGAATAGATCCTTGAGTATGTCTCGAATGCAGTTGACCCCCTGGCTATACTAACTCGACTGTCAGTCTGCACCATGACCGGCCACAACCACTATGCGATGTGCGCGCAATTCCACCCCAAAGAGGATCTCATCGTGTCTGCCTCCCTAGATCAGTCCGTCCGCGTGTGGGACATCTCAGGACTACGAAAAAAGCACTCAGCTCCAACTTCAATGAGCTTCGAAGATCAGATGGCGCGCGCAAACCAACAACAGGCGGACATGTTCGGGAACACGGATGCTGTCGTCAAATTCGTTCTGGAAGGACACGACAGAGGCGTCAACTGGGTCGCCTTTCATCCAACATTGCCGTTGATTGTCTCGGCTGGTGATGATCGACTGGTCAAGCTCTGGAGAATGAGTGAGACGAAAGCGTGGGAGGTTGATACGTGTCGTGGACACTTTCAGAACGCTTCTGCCTGTCTGTTCCACCCACATCAAGACCTGATCCTCTCGGTGGGCGAGGACAAGACTGTTCGGGTCTGGGACTTGAACAAGAGGACATCTGTACAGTCGTTCAAGCGTGAGAATGACCGGTTCTGGGTAATTGCCGCACATCCCGAGATCAATCTCTTCGCTGCGGGTCACGACAATGGTGTCATGGTGTTCAAGCTCGAGCGGGAGCGACCGGCCTCCTCCGTGTACCAGAACCAACTTTTCTACATCACCAAGGACAAGCAGGTTCGGTCATACGACTTCACCAAGAATGTCGAGTCACCCTCATTACTGTCACTTAGGAAGTTCGGCAGCAATTGGGTGCCTCCTCGGACACTCTCTTACAACCCTGCAGAGCGATCAGTCCTTGTTACTTCGCCCACTGATGGTGGTACTTACGAATTGATTGCATTGCCCCGCGATGCTGCCGGAGCCACGGATCCCACGGATATCAAGCGTGGATCAGGGAATGCAGCAGTTTTTGTGGCTCGAAATCGCTTTGCCGTCTTCAACACTACCACCCAGCTAGTTGAAATCAAAGATCTCAGCAATTCCAGCACCAAGTCTTTCAAGGCTCCCACAGGCACGATCGACATCACATACGGCGGTACCGGGTGCTTACTTCTCATCACAGCCACAAATGTCTATCTCTACGACATCCAGCAGAAGAAGCAGCTGGCAGACCTGAGCGTTACTGGGGTCAAGTATGTCTCTTGGTCCAATGATGGCCTCTATGCTGCTTTGCTCAGCAAGCATAACGTGACCATTGTCAACAAATCGCTTGAGCAGGTCAGTACCTTGCATGAGACGATCAGAATCAAGAGCGCCACCTGGGACGACTCTGGTGTCCTCCTCTATTCGACACTCAACCACATCAAATACACCTTGCTGAATGGTGACAATGGCATTGTGAGAACGCTCGACCAGACCGTCTACCTTGTCAAAGTGAAAGGCCGGAACGTCTATTGCCTCGACAGGGCTGCTAAACCGAAAGTTCTCAGTATCGACCCCACCGAGTACCGCTTCAAGTTGGCACTCGTAAAACGGAATTATGATGAGATGCTCCAGATCATCAAGACGTCGACTTTGGTAGGGCAGAGTATCATCTCGTACCTGCAGAAGAAGGGGTACCCTGAAATTGCCCTGCAATTCGTACAAGACCCTCAGACTCGCTTCGAGCTCGCCATCGAATGCGGCAACCTGGATGTCGCTACAGAGATGGCGAAAGAGCTCGATAGACCCAAGATCTGGACACGGCTGGGAGCCGAAGCTCTCGTCCACGGCAACCATCAAACTGTCGAGATGACGTATCAGAAACTCCGAAATTTCGACAAGCTCTCGTTTCTCTACCTTTGCACAGGCGACGAAGAGAAGCTGAGCAGAATGGCGAAGATTGCGGAGCACCGTGGGGATTTCGTATCGAGATTCCAGAATGCCTTGTATCTCGGCGATGTTGAAAGCCGGATACAGATGTTCAAAGAGATTGACCAATATCCTCTTGCGTACCTCACTGCAAAGTCTCATGGCTTGACCGAAGAGTGCCAATCCATACTCGAGCTTTCTGGCTTGACCGAGGAACAGATCTCGATGCCTGAGTCGGGAGAGCCTCTCGCCCCTCCGAGACCCATTGTGCCTACATATAAAGCAAATTGGCCAGTCAAAGAAGCCTCGCACTCATCCTTTGAGAGAGCTCTCCTTGGTGAGGTGGGTGTAGCCGTCGAGGACGAAGCGGGCCCCGATCTTCTTGGCGAGGATGTACCTGCCGCTGCAGACGGCGATGCCCTTGCCCCAGATGAGGATGCTGATGCTGGCGACGGTTGGGATATGGGTGACGACGTTGCTCTCGATGCCACGGGCAATGATTCCGACTTCGTCAACGTCGACAATCCAGACGCTCCCCTCGAAGCTGCTGGTCCAGGCAGTTCCGAAGCAGACCTGTGGTCGCGAAACTCGCCTTTGGCAGCTGACCACGTCGCCGCGGGCTCATTCGACAGTGCTATGCAGTTACTGAGTCGTCAAGTAGGCGCTGTCCATTTCGAACCTCTGAAGTCGCGATTTCTTGAAATCTATCAAGCGTCAAAGACTTTCCTGCCGGCAAATGCAGGGTTGCCCCCAATCGTCAACTACGTCCGGCGAACCCTTGATGAGACAGACAGCAGAAAATTCCTCCCGCTGATCCCTAGGAACCTGGAGGCACTGACGAATACAGATCTTCAAGAAGGCTACACGGCTATGAGGACGAACAAGCTGGAGAATGGCATTCTCACTTTCCGCTCTTTGTTGCGGTCTTTGCTCGTCAACGTGGTCAGTTCGCAAGCTCAGGTTGACGAAGCCAAGGCACTTATCACGAAATCGATGGAGTACACTCTTGCAATGAGCATCGAACTTGAGCGACGGCGCCTTGCTGCTTCTGGTGACGATTCCACAGAACACCTTAAGCGGCAGCTGGAGCTGTCGGCATACTTCACCATGCCAAAACTCGAAGTCTCTCATCGTCAACTTGCTCTCATGGCTGCTATGAAATTGGCATTCTCGAACAAACAATTTTCAAGTGCCCTGTCATTCGCCAACCGCATCCTGGCTAACGGCGGTGCACCTAAACTCGTTGATCAGGTTAGTAATATGTCCCTGCCCGTTTAACATCATGCTGACGGAAACAGGCCAAGAAAATCAAGCAACAAGCCGAGCGATCAGGTTCTACTGACAAGATCGACATAGAGTATGACCAATTTGCGGACTTCGACGTTTGTGCGGCTTCTTTCACGCCAATCTACAGCGGAACGCCAAGCGTGTCGTGTCCTTTCGATGGTGCGAGGTATCATAGCCAATACAAGGGCCATGTATGCAAGATCTGTGAGGTGTGCGAGGTCGGCGCAGCAGCTAGTGGACTGAGGCTATGGGTCAAAGGGCTTTAAGATGCAGGGATGATAGGATGACTCTCATGGAAGGCTCCACGATCAGCGATTATGGATAGAAAAGCACTGGAATCAGCGAAATACTTTTCTGGGCAGCGAGTCTGCAGATTACTCCGGCCTCACAGCGCAGTGCAGGCTGATATCGCTGTCTACAGCCAAACGTCATCCAATGTCAGTTGCCAGTTTTGCATCAAGAACAGACGTGAGGCATCCTCCGTGAACTCATCCTTGTTCTGAGATGATCGTGCATTAGGCCCAAGTGAACGCTGTCCATTTCCGAACAAGAGACCGTATGTGGTGCCTCAAATGCAGCTCATGCAGCCTCAGGGTGCAGCTCGACCACCAAGAAACCGTCAAAAGGCATGCAGGAACGGATAGAACGCAAGGCGCCATGTAAAGGTGGCTGTTTCTTGGGGCTTCTCAAGTGGGAGGATTCTCAAGCACCTGTATACCAACGAATGGCCGAACAAGAGGATACAAGGGGGGCTATCTTTCAGATCTAGACGGCTCTCGCTACCTGAAAACCGGGATGGAAAACAACGTGACGAGATACTGCTCTAGTCAAAGTATTGTACCCACTATGCAATCGGATGAGACTTGAGGCCTTGGTGGGGAGGGGGCGTGCGCGTGTGCGCGCGCGTGTCCCGCCTCAGAACATATTGGCGTCATCTCTCAAACAGCCTCGACGCTGACTCGTCTCGCGCCGCTCTCCTCCCTGACGACTGTTTGTCTCAGCGTGGTCTTCATGGTGCTGGCCTTGCGGGGGTTCTTGGCCTCGAAGATCTCGTCCAACTCCTCCAGCGTGCGGCCCTTGGTCTCGACGAAGAAGAAGTAGATGATGAGGAATTCGAAGAGGTCGAAGAACGCGAAGAAGACGTAGAACCAGTAGCCAATCTGGTGCGCGCGCGACTTTTTGTTAGCAAAATGTTTTTGTTGTTCGCCTGTGTGCCAGCGGTGCGAGGAGAGAGAGAGACATGTGCGTGTGCGTGTGTGTGGAGTACTTACATTGTTCAGAGCCACGGGAGCGGCGAAGGTGTTGACGAAGCCAGCACAGCCGCCCACCAACTGCAGCACGCCCATGCCTTTGGCGCGCATGTCGTTGGAGAGCACCTCGCCCGGATAGATCGGCTGCATGGACGTATATCCGAGGGCGAAGATCGAGCCGAAGACGTAGATGAACGCGATGGACGCCGAGGACGAGGCCTTGCTCCCAGTCTGCACGTACCCGGCCGCAGTCCCGGCCGTTATGAAAAGGCAGACGGCCATGCCGACGGCGACGCCCATCATCATCTTGCGGCGGCCGACGACGTCGTGCAGCCGTGCACCGATCACGGCGGGGATCCACCCGCCGATGGCGTAGATGATGTTCAGCAACAGCTGGGTGCTCGTGTCGGTGATGCCGACGTTCGCGACCAGGTACGGGAGGTAGTACGAGGCGATGTTGTTGCCGCTGAACTGGCCGAACCAGGCGAATGCGACGTTGAGGCCGAGTCGGTAGCGGCGGGCGCGCGACTTGAACAGCACACGGAGGTCGAACATCTTTCTAAAGGTCAACATGCCCTCGGCACGGAGGCTGGCGGTCATTTCTTCCACCTGGAGGCTGACGAGGCGGTGGTCCTTGTCACCGTTAGCGTGCAAGCGGGCTACGATGTTACGGGCTTCATCAATGCGGTCTTTGCCCACGAGCCTTGAAGATGGTGCTTTATGTTAGCTTGACTGCATCCTATGGGAGACCGCTGCTCGCGTGTCTGCGGGTATGGGTGGACTCACCATCTAGGAGATTCAGGGCAGAACCAGATCCCGATGCACACGATGCCGGGACAGATCATCTGCAACCATAGTGCCAGGCGCCAGGCGATGAGGCCGTTGTCTGTCAGGTGGAGATTGGATGCGTAGACTGTCACGGTCGCGAGGATGGAACCCTGATGCAGCCGTCAGTCGAAACGAATTGAGACACGTCCCAGAGGCTCGGAGGCATGATACTCACGAAATAGTAGAGCGTATTGTACATGCCGGCAATGGTTCCTCGGTACTGGGGAGGGGCCAATTCGATGAGGTAGAGGGGAGCGGCACTCTGCGCAATTGTCGAGAAGAAGG
This sequence comes from Cladophialophora carrionii CBS 160.54, assembly GCF_000365165.1. Classification (NCBI taxonomy): domain Eukaryota; kingdom Fungi; phylum Ascomycota; class Eurotiomycetes; order Chaetothyriales; family Herpotrichiellaceae; genus Cladophialophora; species Cladophialophora carrionii. The sequence continues at coordinate 3,182,931 of NW_008481828.1, forward strand.
ACAGCACGAAGCGGCCGGCAATGAAGCCACCCAAGGTAGGGGACGTGGCTGTCACGATGGAGCCAATGCAAACCCCGAGGCAACCGGCAAAGATGGCAGGCCGTCTGCCCTTCCAGTCCGAGAGCCAGATGAAGGGCGCAGCTGCCATCTGTCCGACCTGGAAGATTGCAAACACGATCCCGGTGCCGCTGTTTCCCTCGGGCGGCAGATTGTAGTAGTCGATATAGCTCTGCATCGCATTGATGGAGCCCATCAGACTGCCATCGTATCCTGTGTGGCGGTCAGCATGAGTTTCTCGTGTCACGTCCAGTCTGATTTTGGTTCCTTACCATTCATGGTCGAGCAGAGATAGACGAGAATGCATATCGCATAGAGTCTCAAGTAGCCCCTACTCCATGGGCTGGGCTTGTCTTCGCTCAACGCGGCCGCGAGCGTGACATTGTGGGCGTGGATGGTCTTCTCTGTTAGGATCTCTGAACCTGTTGACCCTTTACAAGGAGGCTCAAAGTGCTCTGTGGGTGAGTCTTTATGGTCCTCCATCTTGCTGGATTCGCAAATGTCTCAGACGACGAGAACTAGTAACGAGGTTGTAGTAGACGCAGGGGAGCTCTCTTCCGACGTAGATTTGGCGTCCAACGAGCATCTATATATCTTTCGTACAACCTCATGCGTCCATTACTAGCTCGGACACATACCGTATGCTGCGTGAGATCAAAGTCCTTCTGACACTCGGGACTGGCTCGGACAGGATGGTTCGACTTGGCTATTCATCAAGCCTGCCGGCATTGGCGACAGGGTCGGTGCTCAATTCGACGGCTTGCATCTCCTAGAGAGCCGCCGCTGTCACTCGCGTGGCGAACCTCCGCTGCTCCATACCCCACGCGGTTCTCGACCTGTAATCCCCACAGGAATAGACGATGAGTTGTGCCGCTAGCACGGGATTTCATCCTCCCGTAGGTCGAGGGATCGACCAAGATTTTCGCGAAGAGCTCGTTTGCGGCCTCGGCAGACGTTTGGGAGAAGCTGGGGGGATGCAACTATATGCGGCGATATGTATCCCCATGCCCCAGACAAGGGGGGTTGCATCAGCGATCGTGCGTAACTTGAGCATTTACCGGCTTAGGCGGCGAGTTTGTAGGTCAATTTTGCGGGGGAATGAAGAAAGATCTTTGCCAAGACGCTAAAAGCGGCCAATTATGTTTGTGCGGTCTTTTGAATTTCCGTCTTGGCGGCTCCCAAGGCCCTTGCAAGATCATCACGCAGAAGTCCCGAGTTCATTTGCGCTCGAGATCCGTGAGAGAACACGGCTTTTCATATGGCCATTCTAGCGCTTGCGACAGCTCGGCGCTCGTTGTACCGGTGTTGAGCATTACGTATGATGAATGACGGCGAGCAAAGTGGTGAGTCGGAGTGACTTAAGGGAGCCATGGCTTTCACTGTGGCTACACCTCCTCGACGACCGTGCATATTGTAGTTCAGCAGATTGCTTGTGTGCCCGGTGAAGTAGTCAAGATGACTCAGAAACTCAACAGAACTGCATTGAGCTCCGGATGGACGTTGTTCGAAACCGATGCCCAAACCAAAGACGAGATTCCTGTCAGGACCGTACCGTCTGTGGTCCATCTTGACCTGATCGAAGCGCAACGGTGCCCACGGCGTCCCAGTCCAGCCCATTTACTCGTACTAACAGTGGTAGGATACCTGATCCGTTCATCGGTTTCAACGAGCTCGAGGTCCAATGGGTTGCCGAGAGAAAATGGACATACCGAACCACTGTCAAACGACCGGACGTGCGAGAAGAGACCCGGATGGCCCTTGTCTTTGAGGGCCTCGACACCTTTGCAGACGTCAAGCTGAATGGCAGGAGTGTCCTACACTCGGAAAACATGTTTCTTTCCCATCGATGCGACGTGACGGACCTGCTGAAGCCCGACGTCGACAACGAATTGCGCATCGACTTTGGCTCGGCGCTTCTGAAGGGTCGGGAGATCGAGAAACAGCATCCCGAGTACGACTTCAAGAGCGTGGCCTCCATCCCGGGAGAGAACGGACGAGTCGGCGTGCGCAAGGCACAATACCATTGGGTAAGACGCGAGTGATCTGAATCAAGTTATTGGTTCCAGCCGCTGACGCGCACTCCAGGGCTGGGACTGGGGTCCAGTGCTCATGACTGCTGGACCATGGCGACCCATATGGCTCGAAACTTATCAATCCCGCATTTCGAATGTCTGGTTTGACATACAAGTCAGCAACGACAACCAATCCGCTTCGGGCCAGATTTTTGTTTCAAGCGAGGGTCGCTCAAAGAGCGTGAAGATTGAGGTGACACAAGATGGAACGGCTGTCTTCGAGCAAGAAGCACAGACAGGCGCAGATGGCTTGAACGCGGTCAATATCACACTTGGTAATTCCAGCCTGATCGTTGCCACCATGATTCAAAGCTGATCCTTGCCCAGAGAATCCGAAGCTCTGGTACCCTAACGGTTACGGTTCTCAGCCGCTGTATGAAGTCCGGGCTCGACTTTCCGACGATGCCGGACTCTTGGATGAAGTCGTCAAGAAGACTGGCATCCGACGAGCCGAGCTCATTCAGGACGAAGATGAGATTGGTGAAAGCTTCTATTTCAGGGTGAATGGGGTCGATGTCTTTGCAGGCGGTTCGAACTGGATTCCTGCAGACAACTTCTTGCCTCGTGTAACAGAACAGAAGTACAGGGACTGGCTGCAGCTTGTAATCGAAGGTGGGCAGAACATGGTTAGGTATGAGATGAATTGATTGCAATGTGCGACACGAACTAACTGAAATAGAATCTGGGGTGGCGGCATCTATGAAGACGACAAATTCTACGACACTTGCGATGAATTAGGTATCATGGTCTGGCAAGACTTCATGTTTGCCTGCGCCAGCTATCCTACCTATCCCGAAATCCTGGCATCGATTGAGGAAGAAGCTCGATGCAATCTCCGCCGCCTGCGACACCATCCGTCAATCGTGCTGTACGCTGGCAACAACGAGGATTATCAGATGCAGGAGATGTGGAAACTTGACTATGTCAAAGAGGATAAAGACCCACAATCTTGGTTGAAGTCGACCTTCCCAGCGAGGTATATCTACGAGAAGCTTCTACCCGACGTTGCCGTTGAAGGCGCACCAGACGTCGCTTACTGGCCGTCTTCGCCTTTCTCGAGAGGCGAGCCATGCAACGACCTGAAAATAGGAGATGTACACCAATGGAACGGTAAGCATGCCCTTCTTGTTGGGGTGCAGCGCTGATCGCCCGCAGTCTGGCACGGGGCCCAAGAGAAGTATCAAGTGTACGAGCAGATTGGTGGCCGTTTCAACAGCGAGTTTGGCCTCGAGGCCTTTCCAGCATTGCAGACGATCAAAGACTTCGTCTCCGACCCAGCAGATTTGCATCCGCGGTCGGCAGTCATGGACTTTCACAATAAGGCGGAAGGCCATGAGCGCCGTATTGGCCTGTATCAAGCTGAGAACTTCCGGCCAGTATCGAACTTAGAGGTGAGCGCCTCAACACCTATTGATACAACAAGAGGCAACAGCTAATTTCAGCTCAGAGTTTCGTGTACCTCACCCAAGTCTCCCAAAGCGAAGCCATGTACTTTGCGTATAAGCCCTGGCGACGCCAATACGGGGAGAGCCGACATTGTGGAGGTGCTCTCGTCTGGCAGATCAATGACTGTTGGCCGTGCACATCGTGGGCATTGGTAGATTACCATCTCCGCAAGAAGCCTGCTTTCTACACTATCGCACGCTGCCTCGCACCTGTCGCCGTGGGGGTGCAGCGCGAGTACCGCGATTGGAGTGTCATGCACGCGCGTCCCGCGAAGACGACGAAGTGGAAGCTCTGGGTGGCCAGCAGCCGGCTTGAATCGTTCGAGGCACAGGTCGAGTTACGATTCGTGTCTATCAAAACAGGCAAAGAGATCAAACCAGCGTGGAAGAAGACCTGCAGAGTCGTTCAAAACGGAACTACAGCTTTGCTCGAGGGCGAGACACAAAACGAGAAAGAGGAACCTCATGTCCTTGCTGCTCGTGTTGATGTCGATGGAGTCTGCATTGCCCGTGACACCGACTGGCCCCAGCCTTTGAAGTATCACTCATTCGAGGACCGCGGGCTGCTTATCACGAAGTCCGGCAAAAAGCTGAGGATCTCCGTCGAAAAGCCCGTCAAGGCGCTGGTGGTTGATGAGATTGACGGGGTAAAATTCAGCGACAACTGCTTAGACGTTGTGCCAGGCGACGAACAGACAATCGAGATCAAACAAGGAGATGTGGATGCCGATGGTCTGGTTTGGCGGTATCTTGGATTCGAGGAGGGGGTGCGCGGCGCACAGAGGGAGTCAAAAATTTGAGGCTTGGATATAGACAACTAATTCGGCTTCCTCCAGGCTGCCCGGATACGTCAGGCGTCGTAGACATCAAGCTTCGTGGCTTATAGGAATACTCTACCATCTGCTAGCGCTCAATTAGAAATTCGCCTCTGCCGAGGGTGATGTGAAGCTACTTTACGTGACCCTCACATCTGCCTCACGGCTCCCTCAGAGATTACTCACACCTGGCTCATAGCGACTTTACACCTAAACCGTAACTCCTCTAACTATAATTTATCTCTAGAATCTCCTGCCAGTATCTTCTCCAAAAGCTCTGATCTCTCAGATCGTCCACGTAGTGGAAACGCTTGAAGGCTTCCGCTGGGCCATATACAAAACCCACCTCAGGATGTCTCTAGCGCCCACAGGCTCAAAGCCAATTCCGAACAGGAGAAAGTTGAACCGCGCATGTATCGAATGCATGCGGCGCAAGATCCGCTGCGATGGTCTTCTCCCCTGCAACAACTGCCAATGGTATTGTGTCCAAGATCGGTGCGCATACCGGCAGAGGAATAAGAGAACAAACCCTTCCTGGAAGTGCGTGACATCTAACACGAGTGTTGTTAGACTGACTGATAGTCTAGACTTGTCGAACAGCTGACAGAGGCCGTCGAAGCTCGCAATCGGGTACTGGCGAAGCTATTGCCGTCTCTTGACTTTGACAGCTTACCAGATCTACGACGTGAGGATATCATCCAGCTCATCAGCAGTGAGCAAGACAGCAACGACGGCGTCCCAGTTCAAGACCATGAGCTCGACCGAGACCCTCGTTCGGCCGACGGGAATACGGCCGAAGACGCTGAACACGAATGGGATGAGGCTGCCAGACAGCAGGACTACACTTCACCCATCGCCGACGACGTCAATGGCTTAGCCTTGAGCCATGGAAACAGTTCTTATTTGGGCACTTCGTCTATCAGCATAGCGCTGCGGTCAATTTTCGCGCTCTGTCCGACCGCGAAGCAAGCTTTTCTCCGCCTCACTAACACTCTATCAAGCAGGATCCCCAGGGGCAGAGAGCCTATTGCTGCCGCACTATCGCAAAGCCCGCGAGATATTGCGCCGCTTCCTTCATCCTTTTCAGATCCACAACCGGAGCAGCTCGCGATTGACGCATACTTCGACCACGTGCATCTAATGCTGCCCATGGTTGACGAGATCTGGTTTCGTACTGAGTTCACTACTCGGGGACGAACTGACGATGCATGGGTTGCTCTTTCAGGCATGATACTGGCTCTTGGGTCGATAGCCGCAGGAGACGATCGGTTGCATACCAGCTACTATGCTCGTGTACAGCAAGTCACTGGGCACAACGTCTTTGCCTCTGGGCATTTGGAGATGCTTCAAGCGCTGATACTGCTTGGTGGATCGTACTTACACTACATTAACTCGCCCAATACTGCATATTTGATATTAGGGACAGCGTTTCGCATGGCAACAGCCATGGCTCTTCACCGCGATCCTGCCGCAGTTCCCTCAAATTTCCGCCACCACTCTGCTGGCCTACGTTCTACCCTGCCAGTTGGCTACTCGTTGCCTCGAGCTGAATTGAGGCGGAGGACCTGGTGGTGCCTGATCTGCAGTGATGCTTGGAGTGGTATTCTGCTTGGTCGACCCTCCATGACCCGATGGGATCCTCTTACTATGGACACATGCATGCCAAGCGACACCGAGCCTGGCGAGCAGGCGAACATAGGCCAACCATATCCCATAAAGGAAGGGGACTTCTCGGGTACCTCACTGAGACTGAGCTCACAATTCTGCAAGATTTCGTCAAAAATCGAGTATAGGCTCTCGCAACTGTCGCGTCTCTCTGCGCGTGAAGTCCTTGCCTTTGAGAGTCAACTGCTGGCATGGGAAAAATCACGACCAACCATGTTTAAGGCCGGCACTGCGTGCCCTGAACGGGTACGATATGTCCGAGACAGTGTCTATCATCGCTGCCAAATCGCACGCATTGTCATGTCCAGGCCTCACCTCCTCCGGCTGACTGAAGAGGTGGCAACGTGCCAATCCTTTACCGACGAAGACTGGCGCGTGGTCTCCATATGTCGCGATGCAGCTTCCGAGCTCATCAACAGTATCACCACTAACCGGCTCCGCACGAGAATATCTGTCTGGCATACCTCCTGGTATCTTTTCCAAGCCTGCATGATTCCTCTCTTATCCATTGGCCTCAACGACAGATTGCCTGCGGAGGCAAAGCTCGAAGAGGCAACCATCTGCGGCTACCGAGAGGAGCTCGAAAGAGCTGTACGCACCTTCAAAGACATGGCGCCGTGGACAAGGTCGACAGACAAGTACGGCGAAGTCGTGGAAGCCTTGTATTCCGGGGTCATGCTCGCACCGAGAAACCAAGACGTGGCATCGACAATGCAGGGTAGTTCTAGTTGTTTTGGAGGCTTCACGGTCGTGAACTTGGGCAGTCCGTTCGCCCTTGATCAGCAGACTCTCGACATGTTTGACACTTTCCCGGATTGGTTCGACTACGAGCTCGTATTCGGAGCAGAACTGGGAGAGCAATGAACAGATCTACATCTCACCTGAGCTTGAAGGCGCACATCGGGAAGAAGAAGTCAGCGTCTTCAATGGCCCGAATGCCTTCACCCAATAAGACGCCCCACGCTCGACTATCTTATGATTCAAATCAGGTTCACGCTGCGTCCGGCAAAGCGTGGACCAAGCCCCAGCTCGCTGCTCCGGGTGGCTCGTACGTGCCCATCCTCATGCTCGCTCCCGCATGCAGGAAGCAGTCCGACGCACCAATGCCGGGGCTTCAGACCCTCGCCGGGTCGCGTGATGACAACATGCTGAAAGTCGATGTGGAAGCTGGATGAGAGAGGATGCGCAATATGGAAGAGGCTGTGGCACTCAACTGGCTCGGCCAGCCACAGGTTATTCCAAGACTCCTCGACCTTTACAAAATCAAGATCCAGAACTTCTGATTTGGACAAGAGTCCAAGGACTTTATGCTCGCCAATGCCGACAATGACAGGCTCGAGGACCTTCATCGACCAAGTGTATGCGCTGATACCTATTCCGCAGCAGATGATGGCCGCTAGGCGCAGCAGAGGCTCCGCGTAATTGAGGGGTTGGCTCTGATGAGGTCAAGTTTGAACGAGTCGTAATCCATGCGAGCTCCTCCATCATTGACCATCCCGATGGCCATAAGATGCAGAATTTGCAGTGCGTTTTCAAAGCACGACTCTGCGTCTATGTCGGTTGTAAACTTCTTGTCGTCTGCCCAGGCAGGCAATGGGCTCAATTCGCCCTTGATGGCGAAATCCCACGCCGGTCGCGAGAAGACGACGGCCTTCTCCAAGAGATCAAGGACTTTCGCCATACTATCCGGCTGGACTGTGCGGACATCTACAGGTCCGAAATCCAGTCCCGCGGCTGCGTCCGAGTCATGGCGCGGAGCGCCCAATCTCGCTAGTCCAAACAACTTTACCAAATCTCCCAGAGACCTGGGCATTGGCATGTTGGCGGTGGCCAGGGTGTTCGTGTTTTCGCCCACCATGCCACTCGTGATCTTTGGCAGCACTGCTCGATTGGCCTCGCGAGCTTGCGTGAAGCAGTCTTTGAAAAGACGAGGGAAGGCACCACCCGGCTCATTGTCCTTCCTTCGCACATCTTCCGGTGGTGGGGGTTTGTACCAGTCATATTGAGCCATGGTGCAGAGGATGAAATCCCTCACCTTCGAAGCACCACGGATGCTATTGCTCTGGCTCAAAAACTCGGTGCCAATCTCGGAAGGGAATGGGTGAGCGGACCAGAGTACTGCGTGCGACCGTGCCATTGTTCAACACAGCCCGCAGGAAGGAGAGTTGGTCCTCCTGCTGATTGTCTCCGCCTCCTCCATACGAAGCCCATGCGTGACTCAATGTCCACATGCGGTCCATAAAAGCAGCCGCGTGATGCATTTCCGGATAGATGGTCGCGAAGTTCCACTTTTGCTTCTTCACCCTTTCCTCGCAACTCACGAACTGAAGATTATTTGACAAGATAGCCTCTTGCAAAGGCCAGAGTCGCTCCAGGATCCCTTCGTAAAAAGCTTCAGACCGGTGGTCGTCTCTCCAGTGATCTGCCCATAGTTGCAGAGCAGATCTATAGGCTTTCCAGTCTGGCAGCTGCCCGATGACCCCAGCACAACAGCTCTTGAATCAGTCTCTCACGACGATGGTTTTCTTCGCCCGATTGAAGATCTCAGGAAATACACTTGTCATCTTCACGCGGTTCTCCATGCTCTTCGGATCCTCGCTCTGGTCAACACATATGACGTCCATCCAAAAATAGGCATCCCCGACAAGGCTGTTGAGGTTTTGTTCCAGGAAACGCGCCTTCGATCCCGAGACAATGATTGGAAAGGGAATTCCCGCGACATCTCTCCAAGTATATTCTCCTGGCGAGCCCCAGACGTGCGAAAAGGCGATATACTCGGTTTTGCGAAAGTCGATTACCTCCTGCACGAGCACACCAGCAACGAACCGGCACGGGATGAGGAGTCCCTCCGACGCGAAGGGCCTGACGCCGCCAAGCCCGCGTCTTGGGTTGGGTGCGACGAGTACCGGTATGGGTATGGGTGGTGGTGGTGGTTGGGGTATTATGGGCACGGGCACAACCATGTGCGCAGGTTCAGCGCTGGACGCAAAACAAAAACATGGCTCATTAGTGAGCACGGAACTAACCGCCACCGAAGTCCACCAGGAGGGGGGAAACTGACACTTTACGCGAAGAGTCTGAGTCGGGCGTCCTCCTGCCAGACGTGCTGGGAAGGGATGTGGAATACTATTAAATAGGCGAGCGAACAAGAACAAGCACAAGCACGAGGACGCGACCGCCAGGACGCACCGCGATGAGTCTGGCCGTTCCAGTACCAGTGCCAATACGGCAGACGTCCGATGGCAGGAGAGTCCAATGTTGTTACAACCGGACAAGATGCCATCGAACCACTTCCGCGGCGGTCATCGCCACTTCCTTGGACGCCTTCTCAGCGACCGCCCTCACCTTCGGAAGCGACACGCCCCATGGAAAGGCGGTCCTTTGAACCACGTCCGCCTATGAGATCTTTGTCGGAACGCACGCCATTAAGCACGGCGCAAAGCGAACAGGGCTCAGACGAAGCGATGGCAGATATCGAGAGGCATTACCTCGGCGGCTGGGGCGGGTTAACGCAGATAGGTAGGTAAGTAGGTAGATAGGTAGGTAGGCAGATGAGATGCAGATGAGATGCAGATGCGTATGGAGACTCATCGACGCGTGCTTCCCCCTGGAGACCGGACATCAGACATGACCTGACAAGATAAGACGCTGAATATGGGTCGCCGGGGTGGTTGTGCGATACACAGGACAGAGCACGCAGGATACAATCAGTACTCACTTACAGTACTCTGTACGCTTAAGGCAGCCAGCACCTTAGACAGATCATCAGCGTACTCCCGTCCTGTCTTGTGACGATCAATAGCCACCCGTCGTATCGGTCGGTGCCAAAGTACAAGCATACTACCAAAGGTACTTCTAAGAGCACACCGCATGCTGCTTACAGTATCCAGTATCGTAGTAGCAAGGATAGTAGCCTCGTCTGTCTGTCTGTCTGTCTGTCTGTCTGTCTGTCTGTCTGTCTGTCTGTCTGTCTGTCTGTCTGTCTGTCTGTCCTGCGGAAATCGGAATGTCAGCATCAAGAGGCACGACGACAGGACAGTTCCACATCCAAGTCCAGGACCAGGACTAGAGAAAGGCCTAGACGGAAACTACAGTAGGGTAGCTCGGGGCGGGATGTAATATATATAGTAGCATCTCCGTATTCCGTATGGGTAGGATGAACAGAACAGAACCGAATCGCGCTCGGGCTCGTACGCCGTACACGGTAAATGGTACACGGGCAAATAGGCAAAAGTCATAGTCTCAAGGCCAAAGTGTCATGGATGGTGCCGTATTACACGAGTATACTTCGAGTTCTACCTAGTACATACCTAGGTACGACAAAAGTGAATTTAATTGTCAAAAGCTCGATCCGAGACTCACCAGACCAAAGGAGATGGATACTGCACCGAGTACAGAACATACCTACCTATTTATACGCCGGGAGGCAGGTACCTGGTACGAGTACCTACAGTAGGTACATGGCAAGGCCTCATGGTTCAGGTTAGATTCGCGTGAGGGTAGGCCCAGTACTGCAGTATATATAGTTCTGGGAGGATAGCTACTGCAGGTATACTCTATACCCCATCCTGTACATACTCTTACCGCCATATCGTGTGCACGGGACAAGTTGGTCGTCGCATCTTGCAACCATGGCGCGTGACTTTACTTCGTCGCCCACGCTGCTGTTTCATGGAAGACGCACTATAGATCGTCGTGTGATTGCTTCTCCCAAACGACATGGTCAAAATCTCCAGGGTACCACTGTAGGATGAGTTGGAAACTGGGCAACCATTATCGGAAAGATCAAAGGAATACTGTATGGAAACCCATTTTATTGGCAATTTTCATAAAAACAGCCGGACCTAGCTAATTATCTCCAGGAGTAAAGTACTTTTGTCACATTGAGCTCCTTTCTTCGTACTTTTGTCGCGTTGAGCTCCTTTCTTCGTACTTTTGTCGCGTTGAGCTCCTGGACTCGTACTTTTGTCACATTGAGCTCTCTTGTTCGCACATGAGGCTCGGCACACAGATATCAACTTCTCCATCTCACGTTCACCAAGTCGTCCGCACCTCGGGGATGTCTTTGGCTGTGACGTGCAGGTCGGTAAAGATGGCATCGTCGCCTGCCAAGCTGGTTAGGACACAGTCGCATCAACAACAGAACACGTCCAGCACTTACCTTTCAAATGCTTGACGCGGATCTCATCTTCACCCTCCAATTTCTCGAGTTCTTGCTCAGGCGGAGCATTATCCTCACGTTGATCCTTGGGCCGTTGCTCAGTGGCCTTTTCATAATCCTCTCCGATCATGAGGAACTGGGCATGGTCGTAATTCAGATACTTTGGCTCCAATGGCTTCCAGCGCAGTCCCCGGAACTCGTCGACAATCTCTTGCGGATACTCGGGTCCTGACGGCACATTCTGCTGGCCCGTAGGTGGCTGTTCCGGGTTTTTGACACTGACCACAAAGCTTCCGCGCTGCTTGAGGCCAAAGTCTGTCTGGACCTCACCGACCTCGGAAGGGATGTTGATGATATAGGCGAGGTGCGATTCGCGGCCAGTAGACGTGATCGCGTAGATGCCCTCGGCAAGTGGAGTGACTGGTGCAGTGTGCTTCGTGCCCTGAGTCTTCGTCTGGTATTCGGAGCCGGTCAAGAAAGTCTCCTTGAGTTCGGCGAAGCTGGTCTTGCATTTCTCGACAAAGGTGATGAATCGGTCCTTGCCGCTCTTGGGGAGTACCTTCTTTGGCAAGGCCAGAAGACGGCAATTCCCCTCGTCGCCAATGGGGCCGTCCCCCAGTTTTGCATCGAGAGGGATCGGTCGCATAACAAGAAATGAGCGCGCAACATCGTTGACGTCCTGGGGATCGTCGACATTGACGCGGGGCCGGAAGAAGAAGTATATGATACCTTTCTCCAGGATGGTTGAGGGGACATCGTCGTCGTCCCGGGCCCCGGGCTCAACCGCGTTGCCATTTGTCTCAACTGGCTTGGTCTCTTCTTTGGATTCCGAGGCTCCGGTTTCGGCTTCTTTATTATCAGCTTCCTTCTTGGGTTCGACGCTCTCCTCTTCCTCAGCCTTCGCGTCTTCCGTCTTGGACTCAGTCGCATGGCCATTGGTCGACTCGGGCTGGGTCTCTTCCTGTTTGTCCTCTGCTGTGTCTTTCATCTCTTCATCCGGCTCCTCCGGAGCAGGTTGCTCAGAGGTTCCACTAGAAACCATTTGTCAGCAATGGACAGCCACCCACGGAGGGGAGTAATACTTCTGTATGGTCTCTTCCAAGGTCTTCTGTGCCGGTTCTCCGTTCTTCTTGCCGCGCTTTGCGCTGGGTGGAGAGCCCGTCGCATCATTCTTGCGCTTCTTGCCGGCCGGCGACGATTTCGGATGAGGTGGGGACGAGCTCTGAGAGCCCTGGGAGCTCGATTGAGCAGCAATGCGTGCAGATGAGCGCCGCCCGGTCATGGCGTCTGGGTGTGGGAGGTGATTTCGCAATGGCTGGCAGGCAGGTGGTGCGGGGAAGATGAGGAACAGCTAAAGTGGGTGGTGATGGGAGAGTGAGAGGAAGGTGAGCGAGAAGTCAGGAAGCATTTGACGAAGCTGCGGTTGGCGCATTCTTGTCATCGCGATGGCTGGATGCATGAGGTGCAGCTAAAGTTCCTACTCCACACCGCGGCGGCATTGGTGGCATCGCTGTGTACAATGATGTAAGACGGGATCGGCTGCTGGTACAGCTGCAGGTGTGAGACAGAAGAAAGTCATTCTGGTCGATGGTCCATGCTAGTCAGGAACAAGGGTCCTGGTGCGGCCTCGCTAACGCCGGCCGTGAAGTGACAGAATATCTCTAATACGGTGCCACATCATCCGATCTCCATCGCGTCACTGTCGTCGGGCCCGCGAGGTTTGGATGGTGTCGTGGTGCGCTCGGGCGTGCTGGGAGAGTTTGAAGATTCGAGCGCCGCATCCTCCGACTTGTCCGAGCTGTCTGTCCATGCTTCTTGTGCCTGTCTCTTCACAACCCGCTGCCCCAGAGGCGTCCGTTCGCTCCTCTTTCGCCTCCGTTTCATCGGCGGCTGTGCGGCGTGCCCGTCGACCAGTTCAGAAATCTCGATTTCTGTCGCGTCGAGTGCCGGGCTCTCGTCCTCGTCATCATCCATCTCTGTCGAAAGGCGTTTTCGCCCTCGATCGTATGCGTAATCCCCTCGATGGGCGCTCTTGGGTTGACGCTCGCACGAGAGCCGTCGTAACCTGCTGGCAAGCTCGTCGTCGGTGTCGGGCCATAGCTTCTTAAGTGCTTCATCTTCGAACTCGGATTCGGGTTCTTCATACTGGTCCGGATGGAGGACTTCGATATCTCCATCGTAGCCCATGTCATCCGGAGACATCTCCTCGACAGAGAAGCCATCGCTTGACTCTCGCCGAGGCCTCTTCCTGACCCTGTACTTTGGCACCAGGGCCATTTCTTCCGATGGTAGAAGCCGGGGAGAGAATTGGTTGCGGGTTCGTCGCAAGCGTTTGATTCCTCGATATGATATCAAGATGGAGCCGGAGGTGATTTTATGCCATCTCTCCTCGCATGACGCGTGAGACCATGGGTAAAAACTCTGTCGACCGTCGTTCAGCCTTCGCAGCGTCTGGATGGTGAAATGAGAAGCACGACGTGTACCGCCATCGTTCCGAATCCAGCCTCTAACCCGTGGTAGTTGCACAAAGAAACTCACGGGTACAAGTTGTGGTGGTCGCCAAAGACTCCGGCTACGTCATTTGATTAGAGCGCTTTCGATATTCCGGCATGTCCGAAGATGCTTCGGATGGAAATGGCAGATTCTACCCATTCTAGCTCATGTCACAGAGACGTCCAAAAGCCTATACACCTTGACTGTGCTTGAAGGAGGGAGACGGGTCGGAGTTTCCATAGGAGGCATGTGGGTGGCCGCCTCACGGATGCTACTGAATCCCCGAATAGCATTCGAGAGAAAGGCACATCAGATCTTCGTCCGATGTGGGCAAAGTCGTCTACGAGAATGATGCCCGGATGGGTATACAAACATCTAGAGCTTCATCAACCCATTCACTCGTCCTCGTCATCCTCGTCGTCCTCCAAGCTGCCTTCTCTTGTGAGCCCTTCGTAGAGAGCCCAGGCTGCCAGAGTCTTTGCATCCCTCGCACCCTCCCTCCACAGTTCCTCGTACTTCACGAGCTTGACGGTGATCTTCTCCTTGTCGGTCCCTGACAGCCTGTCCTTCAACTCCATGATTTCAATCAACGGCATCGTCCTCTCCCACAGAAAGAGAGCAATGTACTCGTCACAGCCGCCCGGGCTGGGATACATGGCCTTTTGCAGATGGCTTTCCGAGCCCTTGGCATCCTTCAGGGCGAGCTTCGTCATGTCTTTCAGTTCGTGCTGGGAGATGGTCAAGCCCGTCTCTTCATACAGCTCGTTCGCAGCGGCGCCTACAAAGGTCTTGGCATCATCGATCATGCCGGCAGGGATCTCGAAGAAGTTCAGACTCCCGGCCGGAACGCGTGGCTGCTGTGTCATGACCACAAATCTCTCGTCGCTGTTCGTGTCGCCAACCTGTGGTCGGAGGATCATCAGAATTGCCACGCTACCGCCCCGGAGGAAGACAATTCCCGGCAGTGGTGAGCCATTCTCGTTCGATACCACCGTCTCCATCTTGATGAAGCCGATTCGTTTGCCAAACCAATCCACAGACTGCACGTTGATGGAGCGGAGCGTATGACGCTCTTTCCGGTCGTGGAAGACGTGATCCCGGTTGGACTGAAGTCGAAGCGACTGACGGAGCGTCTTCAACCAGAGCTCGAAGGGCTTGAATTCTAGAAACTGCTGCCGCGTGATGTTGGCGGGTAACTTGACTTCCACGAGAGGCTCACCCTGTTCCCTCGGGAGGTTGAATGTGGCGGCCATGTCGTTGCCCTCCTGTGTGACTGTCGAAACGGCCTTTTACAGACACGCGACGGTGCGTTCCCTGGATGATTCCTCACAAAGGGATTTTGAAGACGCATTGGGAACAATTCGAGCGCCTTGGGACAGGCGCGGCCATGCCCACCAATGACAGTTGACTCGTCGAAGCGATCGAATGCCAGCGCGGCATCCCTGGACAAGCGACGCAACGCGGGGAACTGAAACACCCGCTGAGTAATTAATTAATGTGCCTGGGCTCCTGGGCAAGGGGCTGAGGCTGAGGCTGTCGAGAGCATCGAAAGGTTTCGTCGCAAGCACTCTTCATGACGGGGCATCCGACGCTGGCGACCATGATCTGCAAAGTCTGCCATGATATGCTTTATGACCACAAAGGCCGGAAAGGACTGACAAGCCTAGGGTCCCAACTCGAGCTGAACTTCAAGCACCACGCCAAAGGCCGGAACCTCGTCGGCTCGGTCCAGCAAGGTTGCTATTTGTGCCGATTGATCCAGGAAAGGCTAGAGAGCGCCAACGTCAATCTCGACGCCTACGATGGCTCGAAACCTTTTCTCACCGCCCGCCTGAAGCCGTTTGGCCGCCGCCGCCAGACCGGCCTGTACCCGCTGGATTTCTTCCTGGAGCCCAATAAAGTGCTGGTGGCAAGCTTCGTCCTCAAGCAAAACGGTAAGCCATTCTCCTTGACATTGAACCGCCCGAGGTGATGCGTGGACCTAACCCTCTGAAGACCCCCAAAGTCCCGCCAACGTCCAAGTCAAGCCTGTCAGCGGCACGACGTCAGATCCCAAGGTGGTGGAGAAGGCAAAGGAATGGATCGCCGAGTGCACGCAAGGTCACGACAAGTGTCGCGTATCCCCCGACTCAGCATGGGTCCCGAACCGACTCCTGGATGTGCACACGGCACTGGACCCGGACAAGTCAGCAGATACCATCCGCTTAGTGAGCCGAAAGCCGGGCGAGACTGATGCCAATGCACCCCGGACGGAAGGCCCCTACGTCACGCTGAGCCACCGCTGGGGCAACGTGCCGTTTCTCAAGCTCACCAGGGCGAAGCTCACCTCCTTTCTCAACGGCATCCCGCTAAGAGATCTTCCGCAGACGTTCCAAGACGCCATCAAGGTCACCCGCGAGCTGGACAAACGATGGCTGTGGATCGATGCGTTGTGCATCATCCAGGAGGATGAGGACCTGAAGGATTGGCTCGAGGAGTCTGCGACCATGGAGCAAGTCTACGCCAACTCCTACTGCAACATCTCGGCCACGGCCGCGTTGGACAACTCCCGAGGTCTGTACGGCCAGAGGGACATGAACTGGAAATGGATCGAGACCGTGACACTGAACACCCAGCACCTTCAAAACAGTGCCGAAGGCAAGGTCGGATGCACCATCCTGGACCTCTCCTTCTGGGAGAAGTACGTGGACAATGCGCCCGTCAACCGCCGCTCCTGGGTCTACCAGGAGCGGCTGCTCGCGCCACGCGTGCTGCACTGGTGCGAAGACCAGATCGCGTTCGAATGTCGAGAGGTCAGTCGCGCGGAATGTCGCCCCGAGGGCATGCCTCACTTCCGGATGAAGTCCGGCGTCCTCATCCAGGGCCTGCACCTGAAAAGCGTGGACCTGGACACCGGCAAGCAGCTGCGCGCGATCCGCGAGGCGAGCAGCCATGGGTCCACGCTGTCGAGCCGTCTCCAGAAGATGAGCGACGAAGTGCAGCTCAAGAAATTCTACCTCTACGAGCTATGGAAGCACTGGGTCGAAGTGTACACCAAGCTGGAGCTCACCATGCCGCAAGACAAGCTCATTGCCCTGTCTGGGATTGCGCGGATGCTGGCGTCCAGGATGAAGAACGAAGGGTACGAAGAGGATCAGTACATTGCCGGCATGTGGCAGAAGTACATAGCCAGCCAGCTCCTGTGGTATGTCAACGAAGGGACCGGCAAGAACAGACAACCCTTCGAAAACACCCGACCGGCAGATTATCGCGCCCCGTCGTTCTCATGGGCCTCGGTCGAAACACCCCGGGGCATCACATTCGCCGAAACGACCGACACGGGCCTGCTCATCGAAGTGGAAGTCGTCCGCCTGAGTTACCGGACCATCGAGGACAAGTTCGGTCTCATCACAGACGGGTACATCGTCGTGAAAGGCGTGCTCAGGAAGATCGAACTGACCGACGCGGCTGCCCCAAAGCCACCATCCCTCTCGAGGACTGAAACATTTGTAAGTGCTGCGCGACGTTTCCGTCCCATCATCTAGTCATATGTTGTGTTATCTCCTTGCATTGCTTGCACACTTACCCACATGCTTGCTTGCACACTCGCTAACCACCACCGACCTTCTTCTCATTACAGGTCCACGCCATCAACTGGGACGTCCTCGTCGTCATTTCGCTCGCCATCTGCCTGACGCCTCTCGTCGCGGTCCTCCAATTCTGCGGGCTCGACACCCTCGTCCGCCACCGTGTGCGCCTCCTGATCTGGACATGCTGCTACGGCCTGCTCAGCCTGGTCTGTCTGTCCCTACGACACCTCCGTGGTCGTCTCTCCTCCTCTGCCACCGCCGCCACCGCTATTCCCTCCGGGGACGAGAACCGGTACACCTGGCGACTGGTGCGCTACGGCCAGCCCGTCGGCCGAGAATACCAGCTCGTCTACCTGGACAGCCCGGCGTCGGAGCCGTCCGTGTTCGGCCCGTGCGCGCAGGTGTTTTGCTTGCCCGTGCTGCGCGACGAGCGCTACCTCACGTGTCTGCTCGTGCAGGCCACGGACGGCGAGTTCGGCATCCGGTACAAGCGCGTGGGCTTGACGCGGGTGAGTTCCCTGACGAGGGATCTGGTGCATAATTTGACGACTCCGCCGGGGCATAATGAGACGGCGCTGGGGCAGTATTATTGGGGACCCAACTCGAGTAAGCGGAATGAGAGTACGATTTGTATCATATGATGCGGGAAGGTGGGTCGAGGACGTACCTACGTAGTTAGTGTCAATAGGTTGGTAGCGTGGGCGATTGGGTGGGTAAGTAGGTAAGAAGGTAGATTAATACCCCTGTCTTCTACCGTAGTGGTTCAAAAGCCTAAAGCCTAAGGCGTGGTGTCAGAGTGGTGTCAGCAAGGCATCAGCGTGGTGTTAACATAATGTGTGTTGGTGGTTTGGTGTCCGAGACTGATAAGAATTCGTCAGGGAAGAGCTGTGTATTAAAGCAGCACAACCTATTGGTGTTGGTGTTGGTGTCGGTGTTGTCAAACTTGGAAGACACGAGTAAGAGTGGCGGTGGCTGGTCTTTGCCTTTGGCTTTCTCAATACCTGGTACGGAGTACATACCATACTGATATGCGTCAAGCAAGGAAGATTACAGGGTCAGTCAGTGAGCTAGTGAGACAGTCAGGGAGACAGTCAGGGAGACAGATTCTGTGCAAGGGCCTATAATTACTTATCCGATCCCGTGAGATTATGTCGATGGCAGGGTCACGAGGGTATCCGATCCATATTACGTTATTGTTGCTACATCGCTATATCTGCAGTTGTCAAGGTGTTAGTTAGAGGTATAGGTAGCGTTGCTTCGATTCATGTACGCCTCACCTGCCAATGCCTTGGTCCGTGGCTCGCTACAACCCTATAACTGTCTTACTGTTAGGGGTAATATGTTGCTTCAATCCATGTATCTATGTGTTGCTTACAACCCTATAACTGCAGTTGTCAGAGTGTTAGAAGTATGCTGCTGCTTCAATCCATGCATATGTCGCTACAACCCTAAACTGTCAGAGTGTCAATGCTTGAAGTGTGAGAGGCTATGTGTATGGAGGAGGTAATGCGGTCGTGGCTGGAGCATAGCTATGCTTCTGCTCCAACAATATTTGGAAATTTTCGATTTCTCAATTCCTCATCTCTTGCACATCACGCACGGGTGTCTCAGCGCCGCAACCGTGGGGAAGGCGCCAGACGCTCGGCATCGACGAGCTCAGCACGGGTGAAGTCGCGTGGCGCAGGGTAGCCAACATTGGACCTGAAGTCGATACCCATGTCAATCAGTCAGACACACGAAGGCAGATCTGGTACAGAAGCCAACAACAACACAGGCAAAACCTGCATTTCGACCTTGGTGCGACAGCTCAGCAACTCGAAAACTTAGCATAGCCGTCGGACGGATTCGGCCCCGCGAAGTCCAGGATCTTGGAGTATCCACCCGTCGTTGGCTGCGCGAGCCTGGCATAATCTGGGATATCCTGCAGCAGATAGGGCCTACATACTCCAAGGAAGCTTGTCAGCATGCAGATCTGATTGGGGCAGAATATTGTCAGAAGCGGAGTACGAGCAAGCGAAACTCACCAGTGCATCAGCTCATGGAGGATGACAGAGCCGGGACTGAGCATGTAGCTGCTATCTCTGTCGAGCAAGCCGTCACAGCTGAATCCACCTTCTGGCTTGCCGCCTGGTGCAGTCAGGGCCCACTCAGGCGGATGCTCAATGTCCTGCAGGGAGTAGTAGAACTCGAACGACGGCTGGCAAAGCGCCATCAACGCGCGATCACCATACACCGAAGGCAGATATGTCGTTTGAGCTCCCAGCTTGCCATCCTTGCAACTTCTTCCGCGGTCTTGCTCGCGCACATCGGGGTGGTCTCCGAGAGAGATTGATAAATGCTCGAATTTCGGATTCAGCGTCGGCTCCTTGTCCATCGACGTCAAAAGCTCGGCGATATTGCTGGGGTCAAATTGCTGGCCGAAGGGGATGTTGGCAATGGTGCGGAAAACTCGCTGCACGAACAAATGGTCTTGTGGTTGGAAGTATCGCAGGAAGCCCTGGAGGGAGTGTGTCAATGGCCACAGGACTGCCCGCTCGAAGGGGCAATGGACACTTCTTACCGTATCGCAAGGGACAGAGGTGATGGCCACCAATCTCGCCAGTGTCATTGCGTCCTTTGACGCCGTGTTCATCTCGTCTTTTGTGTGTTGGCTGGTACCTGAAGGAAACTCAAACTTCGGGCCAATATCACTATCCATTGCATGTTGGCCAGTGCTGAAAGGGGGTTCAAAGTTCGGGGCGACATGACCACCATCACCGCCATCAGCATCACCGTCAGCATCAGCATCAGCATCAGCATCAGCATGACAAGGCTGTGTGCTGCTCAACAGGAAGCACAATAACCACAAGAGACACATGGTCCACCGGGTCGGCTTTGCGAAAGCCATCGTGTTTTGTTGGCACCTGAGTCGGCGTGAGCGTGCTTGAGCTCAGGGAAATGTTAATTAACCCCCGGTACGACCGTCGAACGTCGAATCCTGTGTCCAGAGCAGGAAGTCCAACCGGGTCGTTACGGATTCGTCCATCGACAGACAAGAGATGGTAGCTAATTAAGTGCGTCCCACAGAGGAAACAGGAGACAGGAAACAGGTGTCCACTTCCGCCAATGCGCCACCGCCACTGTCATTGACAGGTGCATGGGAGGGAACAACTGTGTGACAGGACTTCCTCCATGCGGCAGGAACAAAGTGCAGCGTCGTTGCTGAGATTGGCGGATTGCAGCCGGCATCTCTGTGTAGGAGCGTGGAGTTTTTCAGCGTAATGTCTAAGCCTCGCAAGCCAACAAATGACCCCCTCGACACACAGTACTGTTGCTAATTGTGCCCTCTTACACCCTCTTCCCCGTCAACCCTCCCAGTCTGACCCATAGCACGGTGAAGACGATGAGTCCGCCACCCAACAAGGCACCACTAAACCCTTGCATGCTCTTGTACCCGTCGTTCTGGATCAACTGCCCACCGATCGGACTCCCAATCAAAACTGCCACTGCCACGACACTGAAATTGCACCCGGTTCGCACTCCGATCTGACTGATGTGGCTGATTGTCGCGACGAGACTCGGCAAGATACTGGCCACGGCACCGCTCGAGAAGCCGAAAACCAGACAAAAGACGATGGTGGCAGCCGTGCCAGATGATGGAAGCCAGAGTGCAAGGACGATGACGCATGAGAGGAGGCCCATGGCCAGGAAGACCGTGAAGCGACCCAGTCGATCGGCCAGAAACGGAGGGATTGTACGGCCGAACGTGGACCCGGCGTTGAGGACTGCGACGAGGTATTTGGCAAGTCCGTCCGGGACGCCACGCTCCTGGGCAGCGAGAATGATAAACGTAAAGGGAAGGAAGAGACCTGATGAATCGTGAGCGACAGCATGGCTGGATCGGTGTTACTGTAGCGACCCACCCAAGAATGTTAGGAAACTTCCCAGCGCCAACAGTGCAAAGTCTCCCTCCAGAAACGGCTTCACGAAGTCCATGGCACGGACTGGCTTTGCCATAGGCGGGATGCGGCTCTTCAGTGTCAAGTTTCCCATGACCATCAATACCAGAACCATAAAGGCGCAGATACGCATCGTCCAACCGAAGCCGACTTGCGGGATCAGCTTCTCCACCATGACTGGGAAGATGACACCACCTATACTCGATCCAGTTGCCGCGATGCCCAGGGCAAGCGATCGGCGGCGGAAGAAGTATGTCACCACGCAGGACATGGACGGGTAGAAGATCATCGACGCCCCAAACGCGGAGCAGACGCCTTGCGAGAGCAGGAACTGATAGTACTTGTGGGATATCGATGCCATCATCAAGCCAAAGACATGGAGAAAGGTGCCGACCAGGAGGAGGACACGAGGACCGTAGTTATCTGAGCGTCGTCAGCTAGTGGTCGTGGTAGAAGGTGCGGAAGAAGGCTTACCGTAGACTCGACCAACCCACAGGCCACCGATGAACATCATGAAGGCCTCGAGGGATGGAATCCACGCAATTTCTTGCGACGTATACTCCTTGAGCTGATGTGACTGGTAGTAATCTTGAAAGACGCCGATGCCTATTCAAGCCAGGAGATGAGCATCGAATCAGCGACCAATATCAAGAGATTGAGAGGCCCACAATTGATCCAGCCGAAGCTGACGTATATGCCACAGGCAGACCCGAACACGACCGTCCATGCCTCAAGCCCTCCTTCAGGGAATTGAGATGGGTCCATTGGGTTGATTCCTGGAGGCGCTGCAATGTTGTCGTCACGAGCTCCTTCGAGCTTCTTTTCGCTCTCACCATCCGCATCTCCTGCAGGTAATGCTGCCGTCTTCTCGAGATCGTCGTCCATCGCGGATCCGAAGACACTTGAGCTGCTGGATGGCGCGATCCTCGGGATCATGGAAGTGAGGACTGCTGTGTGAGCGGGGGTTGAGGCGAGAGCTGCTCCGATTGAGGATAGGGCGGTCAAATGTGTCTAAGCTGGCGACCAGAGCGTCGTCGAGATCTTGTTATCGGTACAGAATAAGGGAGAAGAGAAGCGAACCAAGGATCACCTCCGAAGCAACTATATACTACTTCTTTCTCGTAGCCTGACCATGCGAGTCAGGGAACAAGGTACCGTAGGTGGACAACACAAGCAAGCCTCAACGCCTCAGTGGAAATCGATACCACCGCGCGAAGTACGATGAATCGGGCGTCACGTCTTTCGCGTTGGCCAATACTCTGCCTCGTCAGTCCGCAAATCGGGCGGGCGTGTGCACGTGAAATACAGCAATTGCATGGCAAGCATGGACTTTCGCTCGTTCGGACGCATTTTGAACCAGATCTGGGTTTGCCGTCCTCATGGCCAGAGCGTCATTGAGAGCGAAATGCGCGAATGAATGCGGAGCATCACGGACGGACGAGCTGCGGCCAGTACGAAGGTGCGAGGGCAGAACTGGCGAGGAGATTTCGGACATATGGCAGACGCGAGAGGCCGAGCCCAGGCGATGGACGAGTCTGGAAGGGGGATCGTCTTCGCACACCGATCTGCTCCTGGTGGATTGCGACGAGGGGCTAGTAAAGCTTCAATCCACCAAGAAATGTCTAAAAGCCGACTAAACATGGAGTACCAGGGCCGCATCTGTACACACACGAGTATCGTGATGGTGTTGTGGTTTTCACGGGGATCTCGTCGTGCCACGCTCGCTGCTTATCTTTTCTTTCGGCCGCACCGCCCACTGTCGAGCAACGTGTTCATCGTCCCTCAGGCCTCCCATCTGTAAATCGACTTCCAAGAAATGCACGTTTTCTACTTTAGGTGCAGCAGATCGTGACTCGAGCCTTCAATCACAGGTCCTGGCGTAGGAGACGGTCCCCATGGCGTAAGGAGCCTCCCTGAATATCGTACGCGGGCGCAGGGCGTTGTACGGTGGAAACTACGTGCGTGTCCGTTCGACACCGGCCTAAACATCAAAGCCGTATAACACCATGGACCGTGATTCTCTAAATCGAGCATGACCGAGGTGAGGAAAACCCTGAAAAATTGTAGAGAGAGTTCCGTCATCCGGCATTTGTTCACATATCAGCTATCTCAATCGATCGACGGCCAACTGGCTATGATTCCAAAGTGCCTGCCCTCAGCTGTGACAGCTGCCATACTGGAGTTCAGATTCGTGTAGATCACACAACGGTTCCAGTCAAACTATTCAAAACCTCGCTATGCTCGTGTAAGCAAGCTGGTCAAAAGACATGGCCTGTTGCATGCTTTGAAGCCGTCTCTGGGCGTCCAGCACAGTCCTCTGGGCAGCTGTCAGGACGCTGGTACGGGGACTCGGCAAAAGAGCCATGGTGAGCTCCGCGGCCGTCGTTGGTCTTGACGAACAACTGGAGGAGAGAGATGGCGACCACTAGCCACCATCCTCTTCCTCGTCGATCAAATACTCCACGAAAGGATCAAGCTCGATCCACTTAAACATCTGGCCCCATCTCGAACGGAACTCCCTTCTCTTGTACAAACTGCTGGTATTCAATTTGAAGCTCACCAGCTCCACACACCAGCCCTTTTCCAACGCTCTTTCGACCATGCGTAGGAACCCGCCAGAGTACTCGGCCTCGGCCGCGTCGCCAGTGGCGAGGACGATGGTACTGGGTTTCTTCGCGTCAATCAACGACTCGAGAATCTTCAGGTGTAGAATTTCGTCCACAGCCTGCTCGACCCATTTTTCCGCCCCGAATGTCATGGAAGGAAGGCCCGTGTTCGTTTCAGATCCACTGGTTTCCCCGCCAGATCGGGACTGGTACTTCTTCTGACGCGGCGTCAGCTCCTTGGCCTTGTGCACGCGTTCAAGAATGTTCGTCTCATAGCCGATCGATTTGGCTTTTTGGATTGCCGCATACTTGTCGGATCCGACCAAGACACGTTTGGCGGCCGGTCGGCCTCGTTCGAGCACGAGAGAAAAATTGTGAAAAGAGAGAGGGACGCGTTTGAGACGAGTCTCGCGGGACATTCCGCGTGCTATTTTCAGACAGTCATGGAAGCCAATGGATATGTTGGACATGTCGACGAAGACGTGTATCCCGATATTGGAGACGTTCAAGGGTGTAAAGGCAGGTTCCAGTAAACCGGCATTCTTCAGATATTTTTTCTCTCCTGGGTATTGCTGGATAAGCTCAGTGATCAACGCGTGTTTCCTTTCTCTCGGACTGAGCTTATCGCGAGGAGCGATGATTGTGTTCTTCGACGGCGTTGAGATGGCGGGGCCGTTCCAGACGAAGGGATTGGAAACAGGCAGATCGCGTTTCGGAGTTCTAAGTTCAGCGGTGGGAGGTGACGGGGAGGTAGGCGGGGAGCTGTTGTCATGGAGGCCAGGCCGGCTTCGGCCGAGAATCCTGTCAATAACAGCTCTGCGGTCTGGCGAGCGGCGCAGCGATTCGAGTTCTTCTCCAGACTCATGGTCGGTGGTGTCAGAAGCAGTCTTTTGTAGAGTGGCAAGCTGGGCGGCTTTCTCCTTCGCCTTTGCGCGTCTTGCCGCACGCTTTTGATTGCGTATGTATGCAGCAGTGGCCTTGTCACCGGTGGGCTCAACATTGTCTTCCAGATCGGCCCCATCCACCTCATCCCGCCACCGAACGCCTTTGTTTAGCTGGTTGAGATCAACCTCAGCGACGGCTTCGTCGTTGATCGCATACTTCACTAACTCGGCAGTCTGTGCCTCGTCAGGAATATGCGGGCGTCCCAGGAAATCCCACAAAGCAGAGAAATCTCCAAGCGAGCCTTCGACGTTGTTCTGCTCAGCTAGAGTGTCATTGGAGTGAGGGGCTGTGCGATGACCGGGCGCGGGATCGTGTCTTTGGAATGAAAGGTTGTTCAACAGTTTGATAGCATCGTTTAGATCCCATGACAGGGATTCGACTTCCGTCATGGGAGGCGATAACTCGTAGGAAAGATAGACCTCGAGTGGAGCGCGGGGCGGTTAGAGGAAGGTGGACTTGCTGGGTGAGGATGACTGTAGAGCATAAGGTGTCATGTTCTCGAGGTCTTGTACAGTCAGAGGTGTAAGAAGTCTGAGGAGGAAGAGCACAGCTGTCTTGTTATGCTGGCCAAAGGGGCATTGAGATAGACTCCGAAGTGACTGTGTTGGTGATTCATACAAGTGGCAGTGCCGTTCAGTCATGCCTCAGCGAACGGTCCAGATCCGCGCTAGCCACTTAGCATCGACCCTAGCCCTTTCCGGCCGATGACATCAGAGTTCGCGAGTCTGCGTCCACACACGATAAATAGATACCTAGATATCCAGAGGAGCAAGACGAGGTATAGAGGGAGTGACCTCCAGTTGGACGCGTCTCATATCTACCTTTTTAATCTCTCTCTCTCTCTCTCTCTCTCTCCCTCTCTCTCGTGAGTTAGAGATTTGTGGCGTCGCCGATCACGACGAGCCCCCCAGGGAATGTGTTTATGCAAGCACAAGAGACGACCGATGAGAGGAACAGCCCTCTTCACCCACCATGAACAGAATAGCTCACTGAAAGGCCTTTGAGTGGGTTAACGTCATAATGTCAACGTTCTGTCATTGACAGTGAAGCATCTATTGATTAAATGTCACTCTACGACATTGACAGCTGAAGGGTCAGTGAAGCACAATCAACACCAACGCTGGCCTTTTCCCGGGTGCTCATGTCGGCAGCATGATCGATCATGTCGACTTCCTGCCTGGCTTCCTCATTTTCGTTGCTCTCTAACACCATGGCCGCCGCCGTCAGCTCTCTAGATCCAGTACTGCCGTCGAGGTTTTTCAATGTGGGCGAAAATTGGATAACCATCATGACTCCTTCCGACGAGGCCATAGAAAGCGTTGTGTCGCAGCCGATCAGCCCGTTCCATATTCCTCAGAGGGTACGCGAGCACCGGCTCACAAGGCAATAAGAGCTCTGACACGTGTTACCAGATTCTTGCGACTGTACCAAGCAATACTCAGCAATTGTCAGGCGACCTCCTCGAAATCATTGCCCACCTCACCGGCTTTCCAGCAGAGCTTTGTCTGGCCGTCCTCTCCCACTTGTCCTACCGCGATTTCGTGCTGTTAGCTTTGACCAGCAAGTCGATGGCGATCATGATCATGAATGACCCTGTCTTCATCAAGACTGCCGCCACTGAGGAGGCCGAACACAACGCTTCAGGGCATTTGCAGATCGTAGTGCGAGCGTTCCCCCATCTCTCTCAACACCGCTCAAAGCTTTGGTGCAGCCACTACACTTGCCCGTTCCATATGCGGAGATTGAGAAATTGGAACCGAAGGGTTGAGAGGGAGATGAAACTACTCCAGGAAAACAGGGCAAAGGAACAGGAGGCAACAAGCAAGCACACCTCGGCGGACCCTGCGGCGATTCCACAATAGAAGTGTGGCGACTGGTGCGGAAACGGGTTAAGTGGAGGCCCTGGGACGTTGCGAGTTGGAGAAGGCAGAAGCCTCGGACATTCCCCTCTGCGAGAAGAGATCAGCTCGTCCCTCGTCAGCTGGTGCGTGAGCTCTCATTTCGGTAACGTTCAACCAATTGGAGACGCCCGGCCTTGAACCGAGAAGAAAACGTCATGGCTTCCAAAGTGCAGTCCGTCTAAGCATGTCGTTCGGCCCTTCCCCGCCTTGTGAAGGGCCATCAACCTTCCCGTTGGTGCGAGATTAGAGCTTCCACAAAACCACCATGGCGTCAACCTAGCTCCTTCGAGATGTTGCTGCAGTCTCGGAAGCGAGCGATTGCTGGCCCTCGTAGTTTCCACATCTCTCGGACAGTTGCCTCACTGCTACTCCTCTCGATGACTTCGCCAACTCCACGAGTGGAGGGAATGGGATTTAAATGCGGGGTGGAGTGAGCCCAATCTCGAAGTCCCCCTCAAATCCCAGCGGTATTTCCAAGGATTCTCTCCTCTCAAGAACTGGTTCTTGCCTGTTCTGTGAACAAATCGTTTCTCTCCTCTCAAGGACTGGTTCTTGCTGATTCAGTGGACAAATCGTTGCTCTGCGTAAACATGGCTGGCATCCAAGGACAACTCGACCGCGGCGCGGTGCCCAATCACATCTCTAACGTCTGCCCCAAAGGTACCAAGTTCCACATCCTTGAGGTAGGCTGGCTCGAGTGCGACGAAGCGTTTGTGGTTCGTGGAGGAAATACAAGCACGAAAAGTACCGAGAACAAAGCTTTCGTGAACAAACGGAGAGAATTGCCTGTCTTTTGTGTCCTCATCGAACATCCACATGAAGGTCTTATCTTGTGGGAGACCGGTTGCGGAAAGGACTATCCTGAAGTCTGGGGTCCTGCCCTCGCGGACGTATTCTCTCGTATCCGCTATGAGCCACAGCACGAGCTCAGGGCAGCGGTGGAGGCGACCGGAAACAAATTGGAAGATATTAAGAAGATCATCATCGGCCATCTGCACCTTGACCATGCGGGAGGGCTGGACGAATTCCTGGACAGGAAGGATGTCGAGATCTGGGTGCACGACCGCGAGTTGAGATCGGCGTTCTGGTCTGTGGCGACTGGGGCAGACGTCGGCGTCTACCTCGAACACTATCTGAAGCTGAGCTTGTACGTCGCTTTCTTCAATCACACCCAGGGGAACACTCTTTGACACTTGGCAGGAACTGGAAGACCTTCGATGAGCGGACATTCGATTTTTGCCAGGGCATCACACTGCACCATTTGCCAGGTCACACTGACGGTGAGTTGTACACAACTGCGCTGAAGAGAACGAGCTTCTGACATCCACAGGCTTGATCGGAATGCAGATCAACATGCCAGATAGCGGAACCTTCTTCTTCATTAGTGACCACTGCCACGTGATCGAGAATGTAAGTGGTGGCGACCTCTTGTGTGGACTGGAGCTGACACCTTGATGTAGTGGCGCGACGGGATCCCGCAAGGCTGGCTGGCTAGAGATCATCCGGCATGGTTTCAGAGCACTCAGCGGTTGAAGCACCTGGAGAGGACCACAAAAGGCCAGGTGATTCCCGGCCATGACAAGGAAACATATGAGGGCTTGATCGCCAATGGCAAGGTGTATACTTGAGTGGCTGATGTCGCGTCTTTAAGCGATGGTGTGTTATTGCTGATCCAATTTGGGGGATGTGAGGCAAGAGATGAGTGGGAAGAGTAGTCTGTCAGGTCTGGGCATCGACCTTTCAGTCGCCTGGAGTGTCTTCATCTGCCATAGTCCACTGGCTACTTGTAAGGGCGGAATCAATCATCTCTGCGGCCCTTTCTGGAGAGTCGTTTCGTGAGGACTCATCTAAGTCGTTGTTTGACACAGAGAAGCCAACCGATTTCGCGGTCTTGCTGGTGGCTTTCTTCTCTTGCTCGACAACCACATCGCCGTTCCACGGCCGACACTTGTAGACAATCTCTCCGCAGCGTAAACAAGTCCAGCCACCGCCTTCTTCTGCTTCGATCTTGGTGGCGATGCAGACAAAGCAATAGATGCAGTTGCAAGGAACGGTCTCGTAGGGATTGACGACGTCGGTATTGGCTGAGCCAATGACGCCGCCACCAGCGGCTGTGTTGGCGCCCAGTATTTCAGCTTCGGATGTCGAGGTGGGATTCTGATCCTGATAGCAGATGGCGCACGTCCTTTCTGGTAGAAAAGCCAGCGGTCCCGTCTTTGCCTTCTCCTCGTCATCTTCTGTATTTTCCGCCTTCATGGCATCCTTAGTTCTCTTCCATGCTCTCACAAGCCATCTCCTCCATCGACTGATGCCCACCAGTGGAAGCAGGAATAATAGAAACTCGGTAAATGCGTGCCAAACTAGCTGACGGTTGAGATACTCAAACGACACCTCCCGACTGACTTGGTTCGATGGAGAAGCCAACCTCAATCTCAGGAGACGGTCTGTTAAAGTCCGGTAACGACCGTTGACGATGAAAACCAGGAAAGAAAAGAAGGCGGCAATCGAGTGGGTTGTCGATACAAAGGAGGTAAGCCGCATCAGCCTCTGAATGGATTCTGAGGGAGTTGTATATCCCCTCTCCTGATCGATGAGCCAGTCCTCCCATTTGTCCCATCCATAGCGGCCGAATACTGTAATCAAGCCGTACAGACTCTTCTGCCACCAAGTCGGCTTCGGAAGCGCCAGTGTTGTCTGCTTCCTCGCGTCGGCGTATCGGAGGTTCTGTAGCGCGGCGCCGTACGAAGCATCGTTGTCCCATATGGACAATTTGAAGAGTACGGCTCTCAGGACAAGTAGGATTTCTTGAGACCAGTCGTCCTGCAAATGCGGCCCGAGGTATTTCAATGCGTCTCCTACTTGGGTCTTCAACAACCCAAGCAACTCTTCATCCAGGAGCTCTGCATCGACCTGGCCGACCCTGAAAGCAGGCCTCGTGCCCTCGGAGTCTAGTAACGTTGTCCACAATGAGGAGAGTCTGGGCCGCACCAACTGTGTAAGTCGCGTAAACGAGGGTCCGCCGTCCGTTGTCTGCACGGCTGGATGCAGGGCTCGGGCTTCTTGTTGTCTGGCTACCTGTCGCGCCAGGACGCGCTCTTGGGCAGCGGCGAAGCTGCTCGGTGACATGGCGTCGTCATGGGAGGAGAGCAGAGTGGAAAGAGTGAACAGATGCAAACAATACAGTTTGACCGCAGCCGAGGCATTCGAGGCGATTGAGGGAATGCTTCGGTGGGAGATTGGCCGGCCTGCCGCTTTAAGACGGACTCACTGAAACTATGAATTACTAGCCACACCACCACGACCACACCCCCTGCAATACGAGGTGCACTACACCAGGGAGCAGGTGACCAAGACAGCAACACGCCCACGGTCCACGCTGTCATTGTAAACGCCACTCCGAAAGGCTGCAACTCCTTTGTTTCAGTTCCAGCCTTCTTCAGGCATTGTCGGTCTCATGTTGATGAGATTTTCGTTGGATACCCAGCCACTTGCCCTTCTTCTCTCCCACACACCTCACCACAATATGATCACCCGGGCTCGCTAGGCCGCTTGTCTTCACGATGCCTTCTTTCACCATCGAAGCGGAGGGGGAAACGAACCCGCTCACGAGAGATGCTGTTATATCAACCCTCACGAATGCCTCACATCCGACGGCTCAGAGCTTGAAGGTCGCGACGCAGCAGATCGGCAACTGGGAGAGGTCTGCAGGATATTATGCCCTTCTCCAGGATGTCTACTCGGATTTCTCCTTGGGTCAAGAAGTCCGTTTCCAAGCCATCATTCAACTCAAAAACGGCATCGACAAGCACTGGCGGAAAACGGCAATCAACCCCATCACCAAGGCTGAGAAAGAGCAAATCAGGTCAAGGTCGATCGATGCAGGCGTCCGCGAACCCGTCTCTGCACTCGCTCTCCAGAATGCCCTGATGTTGGCGAAAATCGTTAGGTACGAATTCCCACATGACTGGCCGGACGTGATCAGTGTGGTAATTCAGCACCTTCGAGCCGCCGGTCAAGACCCCAGTGACTCCCTTTACATATCCAACATCTTGACTATCACCCTGCAGATCATCAAAGAACTGGCTTCGGCACGCTTACAGCGCACAAAAAGGAGCCTTCAAGATGTTTCGTTGGAGCTTCTACAGGTTCTTGGCAGTCTTTATATCAGCTTGGTGGCAAGATGGCAGTCCAACCAGTCCGATATGTCTAGTGTAGTCAGCAGTCATTCCGCACTCAAGACTCTACGCCGCCTTGTAATCGCAGGCTTTGAGCGACCCCATCGCGACGATGCCGTCAAACAATTCTGGGACCTCCTGCAGACACACCAACAATCCTTCTGGGCGGCATATACACAAGACGTCTCCGAGGAGATTCGAGGCATGCTGCTGAAGCACCTCCTCCAGTTATCGAAATTATACCTTGACATGGCCAGAAACCATCCTGCGTCCTTCGTCCTCCTGGGCTGCATGGACATTCTGAACCGCTCTTGGACTACCATCAGTCAAGGCTATGTCAAGCAGTCACTTCTGCAAGGCAACTTCGACTGGAAGGTATATCGCAACGGCGACAGGAACGAGGAGTCGCCAATCGAGAAGCTCTGCCTGAAGGCTCTATTACTGTTCCGGGCTTGCCTGAAAATGGTTTTCAATCCCGTGCAGACCTTCAAATACGTCACCCCCGAGGACAAGACAGACAGAAAAGATGCTGTGGACTATATCAAGAATACTGTTCTTACCCAAGACTTTGTCGTTCGGCTGATGGAATTGCTGGTCACGCAGTATTTTGTACTGCGTCCTTCGGACCTACGAGAATGGGAGGAAGAACCAGATGAGTGGGAACGACGGGAAGAAGAGATTGCAGATGCGTGGGAGTTCTCGATCCGCTCATGTTCTGAGAAGCTGTTCCTGGACTTGGTCATCAATTTCAAGGAACTACTCGTCCCGCGGTTACTCGAGGTCTTCCAGCGCTACGCCACCACTTCCAACACCGATGTTCTCCTCAAGGACAGTCTCTATTCGGCCATTGGTATCGCCGCCGCTTGCCTGGAGGATGTACTCGATTTTAACACCTTTCTTCGAAGCACCCTGGTGCCAGAAGTCCAAATGAATGAACCCAATTACAACCTTTTGCGTCGAAGAACTGCAATTCTCTTGGGTCACTGGGTTCCGATCAAGCCTGAAACACTGGATCGAGTGGCTGTATACCAAATATTTGCCCATTTGCTTTCCAGCCGAGAACCGCTCAACGATCACGTCGTCCGAGTAACAGCGGCCCGTCAACTGCGGTTGATCCTGGAGCCCTTCGAGTTCAGTTTCCCGGATTTCCAACCGTACGCTACGCCATTGCTGGAAAGTGTGATGTCTCTGGTGGCCGACACAGAGCTGTCCGAAACGAAAATGGCACTTCTGGAGACAGTCCGAGTGGCCGTCACGAGGCTTGAAGGACACATCGAGCCGTATGCACAGGGCATCATGTCCATGCTTCCGCCGCTCTGGGCGGAATCCGGCGAAGAGCATTTGATGAAACAGGCCATCTTGACCATGATCACAGCAATCGTCAACAGCCTCGGCCAGAAGAGCCTCGCCTACCACGGACCCATCCTCCCGCTAATCCACGATTCCATCCAACCACAGTCAGAAGCCATAGTATACTTGCTGGAGGAGGCCCTCGAGCTGTGGTCCGCCATCGTCCAACAAACACCGACAGACAGCGCTTCCCCCGACCTGCTGTCCCTATCTCGCTCGCTCCTCCCACTCCTCGACATGGGCAGCGACCTGCTGCGCCAAATCTTCGAACTCGCCGAATCGTACACGATACTATCGCCTGCAACCATTCTGGCCCCTGACTTCCTCGAGCCGCTCCTCACATGCCTCAAATCTCTGCTCGCAGCCCTCTCCACGAGCCGCGCCCGAGACGCGTCCCTCGCACCCCACGTCCTGGAGAATCTCGTCGCCACAATCCCAATTCCGTCTCTTTCCCCTTTAGACCCTCAGCAAGCGTTGACCCACCTCCTCGAATCAATGCTGCACACTGGCTACCTGGCGGCGCTTCTCCAACCTCTCAAAGAAGCCTACGAATACCATGAGGACCCTCGTCCCAGTAAGAAACCACCCGAGATCATCGGACCCGGGGAGACCAGTCTGTTCAACCTTCTAGCGCGCATCGCCCTGCTCTCACCCGATAAATTCGCCCAAGCCATCTCCGCGACAGACATCACAGCCACTGCGTCATCGTCGTCGTCGTCGCATACCCTGCAGCCCATCCAATGGCTACTGGCAGAATGGCTCCTCCACATCGACAGCGTAGGCGACATTTTGCGCAAAAAGCTCCAGGTCCTGGCCCTGACGTCGCTTCTCGGCGCCACGACGCCGCCCTTCCCGACCATCATGCTCGAGAACCTGCAGACCTTGTTCACCATCTGGACGGACGTCTGCACCGAGCTGGGCCTCGAGGCCGCCGACGACAGCCAGGGCGACTACCTGTTCCACAATCGGCATGGCAGTGGCCGGGACGTGCCGGAGTGGCCGGACGCGACGCCCGAGGACGGCCGCAAGAGAATCGTCAGCAACAATGACCCGATCTATAACGTCAATGTGCGCACTTTCATCGCCGAGCAGCTGCGTGGCATTGTCGGCAGGGTAGGTGGCGAGCAGGCCTTCCAGGCGGAGTGGCTGGGGAGGATCGACGACGCGGTCGTCAAGGCTTTTGTGGAGTTGAAGTTGTTGTAAGGCGTGGCAGGTGTCCCCAATTCGAGATGGAGACGTTGGGTAGGCGTTGCAAAGCAAGCGAGGGAAACGTAGGAAGAAGGAAAGTGCAACATGGTCTCGTCTAACGGCTGTATTTCATTTTCAATATGCTTCGTCAGCACTGGATCAGCGATGGGCGATGGCTTTGAGTCCAACTCTTCTTAGGTCTTCACGCGCGGGCCACAGTGGCGTCTCACTCTCTATGCACCACAGCCCGGGGGGAGGGAGACAAGAATGTCTGACTGCCGGGACAGCCAGCCAGCCAGCCGATCTCGTCACTTTACGCAGCAATGCCTTCTTCATGGGCCCCTTCGACACGTTATGAATCCGTAGACGCCACGCTCTCGACCCCCGTGCCCGCCATACTCCGGTTCTTGTCGTCCATTGCTGCACCAACCAGCGTACGCGCCTTCTTTAGCCCCACGTGATACCGCATGAACAGCGTATCGATGAAATGCTCGTGCTTGATGCCCGGCGGCTTCTGTGCCGCGAACTCATCCAGCGCGTCCTGTGCGCGATATCCGCACCGCTCGATCAAATAGCAGCAGATGAAGAATCCGGTGCGATTATAGCCATAGTGGCAGTGGACGCCGATGTTCTTGCCCTCGCCAGTCGAGCCAGGAGAATGTTGTTCCAGGCGGAGACGGTCGACGAGGGCGATGAAATCCGCGACTTCGACAATCGTGGGCGGCACTTTGGACACGGTCGGGAATTTGTGGTACTGGATTCCCCCCTTCTCGAGCGAGGCGGTGTCGTAGACGGGCGAGTCGTGCGAGATGTCGATCACGGCGAAGATCTTGTCTCGCCACTCTTTCAGAAACACGCTCGGCGTGTGGATTTCGTCTTGCTCTCTCAACGTCTTCAACGCGCGGAATATGCCTTGCTCGGGAGGATGGCCGATGGGACCGGAGACCGGGAGGACCTTTTTCCATTTCTCCAGATTCTTCACGTCCCATTTGCCAGAGGTGGTGAGTTGTTGGAGCTGCCAGCCGAGGGATAGTTGGGGGGAGACGTAGCGGGCGAGGAAGTCCTCGATCAGGCCGGCGACAGTGCGATAGGTCGAGTGATCATACATCAGGGCGTGGGCGGCAGGAGAGGGCAGAATGGCGGTCTTTACCACCTTGGAGTTGTGGCTGGATGTTTCTGTTGTGGAAGGGAGGGTGCCGAATTTGCGTTCGTCCGCTGTAGAGTCATTGGAACTCTCTTGGCTGGGTTTGCTGGGGGTTGGCGTATCATCGGGTATGGAGTCGGCAGTGTTGAGTGGTTGTTCCACTGTGGTGGCGTCTTTCGTATTGTGGCCTGCTGGTTCCTGGAGGAACGAGACAATCGTTGCGACTTCGGCGGGCTTGGTGACTGTGTCTGCTTCTCCTGCTATGAGGAATAGAGGCACCCGAATTCTGGCCCAGACCTCCCTGCCAGGTAGGCCGGCCATTGCTTTCCCAGTGGAGTCGTAGAGTGGTAGGCAACCCAGCGCTGAGCGCTTCCACACGGGCGTCTTAAAGCTCTTGTTGAATGCTAATTGCAGACGTCGGAGGTCTACACCTGCAGCCTTGCCGGCCATTCTCTCGACGCTTTTGGAGTTGACTCCACCCCTTCTGTCCAACATCCGCAAGACGTTGAGCACTGGATCCGGCAACGAGAGGAATCGCCTCGCCGAAGCAGCTTCTGATGGCGACGGAGGTGTTGCTTTAGGACAGATGCCGACGAAACCTACCACTTCAAGGGGGAAAGAGGGATTTGTGGCCAACAGAGCAGCGATCGAGCAGCCCATGCTGTGACCGATGAACAGGACCCTCTTGTGTCCGTGCTCCTCGCAGACTTCCCGGATCGCCGTCTGCCATAGCTCACAAAATGCTGCGATCTCGTAGGCATCGTAATTCTGGGGCGAGAAAGCCGACATGCCATGGCCCGGTAGATCAAGTCCAAAGCACGGGGCGATATTGACGAGACTACCCAGCAGTGGCGCAAATTGAGGCAACGAGCCGCCCAACCCGTGGATAAATACCAGCAAAGGGAGGTCTGCGATGGCTTGAGATTTTTCCGCATGAGCGTGAGGATGGTAAAACGTCCGTATTGAGGAATATTCTGCATACTTTGTCTTATAAGGCCGTGTAGTCGAGTGGGTTTTGAGCACAGGATGGTCGCTTTCCGGAGAGGAAGCCTCTTCTTCGGGATTCCGACCTGTTGAAAGGTAAGACCTCGCAAGAAACAGTGCACCGAATCCTAGAAACAAGCTCAGAGTGGTGGTGGTGGCCAAAGCCCAAGGTTTCGACCCCGGTCGGCCCCAGAACTCCTGGTAGAGCTGGAGGCCGCCAACCGACGGTAGGGAATTCAACTTCATATCGATAGTATCATGGTGGTGACCTGGGGAAGCGTGCAGAGGCGAAAGACTGCCTGGCTGGTGTAAGGACAGAGAGATACCATGCAAGTTCAGGTGGAAAGAAAACTGGTGCTGGTCTCCACACGCACGAGCTCGAGTCGTTGGTGAGGAGAGGAACAATTGAAAGGCAAGGCTAGTGAGGGTGGAAGCTTGACCAGCAGCCCTAACACCGGCCTGCCAGACATAGTGATCGTATCATTCTGTCACAGCCCGTGAGCTGGGCAAAAGTGAGGAAGCACGAAGAGGGTTGTTGTGAAACCTTGAGCATGTCGCCCTTGACCTCATATGTTGGGCAAAGTTGTGGTGTTGGGTTCCTCGAGCGCGGATAAACAGTTTCACCGCTCCGTCCGCTACGGTTGAGCAGATGAGCTACGGTCAAGCATAAAAACCCCAGGCGACGTGCTCTCAGATTGATTTCACGGGGACCGTCACCTTGGTGTCAGTCAGTCCATTCCCCGTATCATCGCGTTGTCATACTTCCCGAGCTGTTCATGGTGCAGGCCTTCAGCAGCCGATGCACGGAAGATATTTGGCATGGACTCGCCAGCGCCTTCCAGTCCGGCCTCTCACTGGTCTCCGGCCGTTCCATTCATGCAGGCCGTGGCTGCGAACCGATCGTGCTCCTCTGCGCAAGCAGTTGAAGGATGCCGCCAAAGCTGCTCGAGCGGCTCCTGCTGCCCTCCCAAGGACGACAAGTCATGATACACCGGACGACTGGGAACTGACTGTGGGCATCGAGATCCATGCCCAGCTCAATGCGTCTCGAAAGCTTTTCTCACGTGAATACTACTGCCCTTCCTACCCATTGATGCACGGCTAATGGCTCACTAGCCGCCATAACGGCTCCGAGCGCTGTCCCGAATAGTCAGATCGCTCCCTTCGACATTGCTCTGCCCGGCAGTCTCCCCGTCCTACAGCCAGGTGTAGTTCTACCTGCTCTACGTGCGGCCCTCGCCCTCAGGTGTACTGTGGAACCAGTCAGCAGCTTCGACCGCAAGCACTACTTTTACCACGACCAGCCTGCGGGCTACCAGATAACACAGTACTACCATCCATTTGCGAAGAACGGTCACGTTGTCTTGAATGCTGAGGACGGACTGGAAGAGGGCAGGACCCTAACAGTCAATATCAAGCAGGTGCAACTGGAGCAGGACACCGCAAGGACCCAGGAGGACGATGCCAATACAGCCCTGATTGACTTCAATCGCTGCGGCCAGGCCTTGGTAGAGATCATTTCCCTGCCTGACTTGCACTCCCCGCGCGATGCCGCCCTTTATGTCCGAAAGATTCAGTCAATCCTCTATGCCGTCGACTCTGTTACAACTGGAATGGAACAGGGCGGACTTCGGGCAGATGTCAACGTTTCTGTTCGTCGCCGCGACGCTGCAGCTGGACCGTATGTCTACATTGGCGTGACAGGGCTTGGTCAACGTACGGAAATCAAGAACCTCAGCACCTTCAAAGGCATTGAGGATGCAATAAAGGCCGAACGAGACCGCCAGATCAAGATTCTCGATCAGGGTGGTGTTGTTCAAGGCGAGACTCGGGGCTGGTCCATGACGACCCCGAACGAAACAAAGAGACTTCGAGGCAAAGAGGGCGAAGTCGACTACAGATACATGCCCGATGCTGACATTGCGCCACTATACCTCAGCAGTGACCTAATTTCGTGGGTTAAGAAGACTCTGCCTCCCACGGAAAGTGACCTCGTCCATTTGCTAGTCAATGACTACGACCTCACATTCACCGATGCGAGCACGTTGGTCTCACTTGACGACGGCGAGAGGCTGATCTTCTTTCAAGAAGTCGTTGACGAACTCATAGCCAGCAGTAAATTCGAGACCACGACCCGTGACC
Source organism: Cladophialophora carrionii CBS 160.54 (assembly GCF_000365165.1). Classification (NCBI taxonomy): domain Eukaryota; kingdom Fungi; phylum Ascomycota; class Eurotiomycetes; order Chaetothyriales; family Herpotrichiellaceae; genus Cladophialophora; species Cladophialophora carrionii. The sequence goes on from NW_008481828.1 coordinate 3,220,581, forward strand.
ACGGCAAGTTGGTCGGAAACTGGGTGCTGCATGAGTTGGGCGCTCTGTTGTCCTCGGACGGCAGGCATTGGGACGACAACGTAGTAACGTCAAGAACGATGGCCGACCTCATCTACCGGCTGAAGGCAAACGAGATAACTGGTGTCTCTGCCAAGCTGATTCTCAAGCTGATCTACAATGGCGATAAACGATCCGTCTCGGGCATTATCATTCAGGAGGATTTGCGGTTCTCCGAGATGTCCTCGGAATCCTACGAGGAAATCGCGAAGGATATCATCGGGAAATACCCTCAGCATGTCAACGACATCGTTGAAAAGGGCAAAATCGGCAAGTTGCAGTTCTTGATGGGGCAGATGATGAGACATCCACGCAAGGGAGACATGCGCGCACCCATAGCCGAACAGACCCTTCGACAACTAATTCTGAAGCAGAGCGAGGGGTGATGGTCCAAGGCTCTACCTGGGCCGCTTGCTAAGGCGTCCAGGGCCGCCCTGCCGCGCGATTCGTTCACATCTGCCGCTCAAGAGAATACGCATACTATCTTCGCAGCACCTACAACCATACGTCTTCAAGCAGCAAGCACCTAATCTTGGTAGCGTGTCTTACCAGCCTTTGTGAGATGACCTTTACGTCTTCTTTCAGTGGATGCGGTTCTTGGACTGGCCACGTGCGCGTCGACTTCGCATGTCGGACACGACTCTGGTCCTTGTTGTACCGAATTCGAGCTTCGAGTCGTCTCTGTCGACATGGCCGAGTCAGCTCGACTCGAACCCTCCGACACAGCAATGCCCCAGAAACTGGCCAAGATCCCCGCATTTTCGTGCGATGCTTGACACGAGGCACTAACTCGTATAGCCGACTAAGCGATACCGCTGTTACTAGTATGGTTTCTAAGCTCGGCACTCGACCACCATGAGCTCACCATGGGCCTAAGGACCCCAGGAAACCTTAGGCGGCCTGGCAATGTGGGTTCTGGGTAAGCCGGGCCTGATTTCTGGAGGAATAGAAGACATACGGGTCAAACAGCCTCTCCTCAAAGAGTGTGCAGTTATAACTGTGCCTTCTTCTGTCCAGGAGTTCGGGCTCATCTCTTCTCTGCCTCGACGTGCCATCATATTTCATTACAATGTCGTCGACGTACTTGGCTTTGATTGTCGTGACGGCGGGCATCGCCTCGCACCTGTTATACTTCAAGAGAGGCGAACACTGGTTATACCCTACTCGATATATTCAAGCATTCCTTCTCGGATGCGCTCTCATAACCATTGCACAGACCCATTATTACAATAGTCCCCTGAAGAATGCCATCTCATTCACCGCACAGCATGCGTCACTCTACCTTGCCGGCCTGTACAGCAGCCTCATTATCTACCGCCTCTTCTTCAATCCGTTGAACAAAATTCCCGGACCCTATTGGGCTCGCCTCTCTCGCTTCTACCTTAGCTTCCAGGTTGGCGGCGCAAAGAATCTCAACCACTACCTGCTCGCGCAACATCAAAAGTACGGCAGGTTTGTCCGGCTTGACCCATACGGCATTTCTGTGACGCATCCGGACGGCGTGGAAGTGACCCTGGGCCCGAAGACGAAATGCACCAAGAGCGAGTGGTATGACGCGGATTTGCCTAGGATGTCCTTGCACACGACCAGGAATAGGGGGGTGCATGACCGGAGACGGAGGATTTGGAGCCCTGCTTTCAGCGACAAGGCGTTGAGAGGATATGAGAACCGGGTGCAGAGGTACAATGACCTCCTGATTCGAAAATTGGAAGAGTCACACGGTCGGTATAGTCGCTTGTTTCTTGCCCTACCTCATGACACCCAAGCTATCGTCGACCTCTGGGCGCAATTCTAACTTCTCCAGGCCAACCAATGGACATGTCAAAATGGTTCAACCTCTACTCCTTCGATGTAATGGGCGACCTCGCCTTTGGAGCCTCTTACGGTTGCCTCGAATCTGGCGAGATGCATTGGGCCATCAAATTGCTGAACGATGGAATGGACATGCTTGGTGTCCAGTTGCCTAACTGGCTCTTTCGATTGCTGATCGCCATCCCAGGCGCGGCAGCGGATCACTTTCGCTTCTTGAACTACTGCTCCGAGCAACTCGAGAATCGGATGAAGATGCAAGGCAAATTGGCGGATCCCGATATCAGTCACACCTTGATTGAGCATTTCAACGCGTCGGATCCTGAGAGCCAGAATGCCCAATTGCCCATGTTGCATGGCGATAGTCGCCTTATCATCGTTGCCGGTTCCGACACCACAGCCGCTACACTCGTGCATCTATTCTACCACATCGCCACGCAAGAAGGCCTCCTCGACCGACTCAGAAAAGAACTCGACAGCCTCGTCAAGCCGGGTGAGAAGATCGAGCATGTCAAGATTCAAGAAGCGCCAATTCTGAACGGCAGCATCAACGAGACGTTGAGGCTCAATCCACCTGTTCCCAGCGGTGTATTCAGAGAGATGCCCGATGAGGGTGTAGACATCGGAGGGGTGCATATCCCCGGAAATACGGTGGTTCAGATGCCGATGTATGCTATGGCGAGAGGTACGTGGCCCGAATGTGCTCCTTTGCGTCGACTAGTGTGGAGGCTAGGTTTCTCAGGCACCTATTAGGGGCATTTTTGGGACACAGAGAGGGGAGGCTCGATTCTTTCTCCCTCACCCGGGGAGTCACTTTGTGGCCATTGTGCTGACGCTGACAACCTCTCTCTAGATCCAGAGTTGTACCCCGACCCACTCGCTTTCATCCCCGAACGCCACGGCTCTCGCTCTGCAGAATTGATGCCTTACAAAAACAAGGAGGTCTTTCACCCGTTCAGCACTGGCCCCATGAGCTGCATAGGCAAGAACCTGGCATACTTGGAGATCCGTCTTCTGACCACAAATATCATTCGAGACTTCAATGTGAGACTTGCCGAGGGCGAGACTGGGGAGAAGCTCTTGAACGGCACGAAGGATCATGTAAGCCCATACACATTCTAGCTCGTGCGACCGAGACAGCATTCACCAACGCTGATTTTCCTGCAGTTCACGCTCGGGCTCGGACCGTTGCAGCTGTGTTTTGAGCCTAGGAAGGCGTGATGGACCACATCGGAACAATCCCAATGGCGGGATTGGTGAAGGGGCATCAGAGAAGATGGCCGTTAAGCGATGACTGACTGAGTAGAGCAAGAGACCGGAGATTGACACCAATTCCTTCAGAATTTCCATCTTTGCCCAACCACCCACACAATCATTTACACCCGGTGGAACAATCGAACCCTGCTGAACAGAGAGCTCGAATTCATCGAACCCGAGATGAGGCCGGCCATTATATTGACAAGTGATCATGTCGTCAACGTTTGGAATGTGTCCGACGTTCCCGGCCCCAGGAAAAGCCGATGCCTGACAGTCACTTCAAGAGCCGCCCACGCAATTCCCTGTTTTATACACGGATTCCACAGGTCCGGTGCGTCTGGCATAAGCCGGTTGCCTCTTCCGAGCTTCCGGAGGACTGTTTGTTCATGTTCCCGTCGCAGATTCCTTAAAGAGACAGGCGCCACAGGCTGAGACGTTTTTGGACGTATACTCAATACCGTTTATGCTTACTGCGGAGCCCAAGGTGACGCAATGCATCCGCCCATTCCACCTGACATTAAGCAGAGGCTTGGAGATATCCCTAAAGGAGGCATTGCGTGGTGGCATATCACCCTGCCGTGTCACAGTGAGACGAAGAGGCCCTTCATCCTCGTCCGCGATACCCTTCTCCTTCCCACTATACGGATTGCCCCATGTCTGAAGAGCGGACAAGGATTCCGCGGAGTACACGCGTTGGTGATGAGCTCCCCTCTCGAGCTTGCCCTGGAGTCCAGAGCTGAGCTTGTCTTCCAACAGCTTATACTCCAGCTCTGACATACATTCGAGTGGCACCCTCGTTCCTTGAACCCTGCATTGCATATATCTCTCTAGTACAGTTCAACCCAGTCATGCCTCTTGCCTACATGGTGAGTTCGTGAGACTTCATGAGTCCGCGACACTGAGACTTTGCTCAACGCCTTCAACATGCAGGGCTTGAGCAAACTTCTCACATACCAAAGCTCCGAGCAGGAGCTCAGAGGAGCCATAGGAGGCCTAGGCTCCCAACGGCTGCGCAGATGCTAATGAAGATTGGGTACCGGCCCGGGTCTTCAACCATGGCCCCTACCGAATTAAATTCAGACGGCGTTGCCGCTGCCGTCGTGGCGCCGCTGTCGGCAGGGCGCGTGGTGCTGGTGCTTTCCAATACTTCGGAAGACGTCATGGAGCCTGGGATACATTGTCAACATATCTCTCTAATGTTGTCCTAGTGAAGAGCTACAGACCTTGCGAAGTCGTCGCCGTCACTAGAAATGCCGACGTGTCAAACGAAAAGCTGCTTCCGCCTGAGCCAGTATGGGTGGCGGTGTACGCCGAATAACTGGCAACAATGTCCGAGACATACGGTCCCGAATAAGTTTCTGCGCCCGTGAAACTTGCAGGATCAGAAAGGAAGGAGGACACTGTTATACCGAGCGATGTCAAGCCGCTCGCGACACTGTTGAGATCGGATGCCGCGCTGGTATAGTCGAACGATGAGGTCGGAGATGCGTCCAACGAAGAGAGCAGGATGTCGACGGCAGATGCTACGCACGCATCCAGCGAAGCTATGTCCGTCTGAGTACAGGACGATAGGCTACGACGCGTCTCAGTTCCAAAGTTCGATGGCCACGAGGAGCCATACGTACGGGTCTTCTTGTCTCCGATCGAGGGCGAGGGTTACCATGAAGCCCTGGAAGATCACCCACGCCCATCGTTTCTGAGCCATGATCGTGGATGCTCGTTCACTCTAGGGACGAGAACTGCTCACTTTTGACCAGACACTATGGAGTTGAAGAAAAAGGTCAATATGTTCCAAGCAGTCTTTTGTCTCCCTCTTTACATGAGATCCCTGGTCAGCCCGAACCCAAGACACTCGGCTCCTCGGAGCCTGCAGCAACGACTACTGGGTAGGCCATGGCCAAACCAGGGCCACTTGTGCTTTCAGCCAAGACACATTTGGCGAGCCAAGATCGTCTGAAGAGCGCCTCCGACCTGCTCACCTCAACTCAGAGTGCGATGCCTAGTCCAGCCTCATACCATTCGGGCGGGTTGCAGGCACTGCCATCGATGCGATACGAGCCTGGCCAAAGGATGAAGGCCGCGCCTCAAGCCACGTCCTTTGGAGGCTGGCGCCAAAACATACTCTTCTCGACCGTAAGGCTACGATGCCTTTGGCCGCATACTGGACAGTTGAGATGATTCTGCGGTATCCGTCTCTGACCCTAGCAGGCATTGCTTAAGACGACGAAGATCTGCAATGTCTCTGTCTCCAGCCTCGCACCAGATCTCGCAGGCGTCACCCCCAGATGCCAATCTACCTGGCCAGGCTGAGGCTGCCGAGAGCGATCCGGCAGGCGGCCAGGTAACGCAGCACGAGAGCGAGCGATCCTCGACCACAAGCCGCCACGATGACGTGGAAGTGCCACCGTCTGCTGCATCTTCTGGCGATGCGGGCGAGCTTGGTCCTCTAGAAACAGTGTCGATCCAGGGCGGAGAGCCGCCCACGACGAGCACCGAGACTAATACGACGCAAACGACGGGCAAGAAGCCTGTCGTCGAGGAGAGCGTTGGACGTCAACCGAGAAGGCACTCGCCCCTCCGACAATCCGCTCCGGCGTGGTTCTCTGCCTGTGTCGCTACCGGCATCTACATCACCACTGTATGCTACGCTTTCGGGTCCACCGACCTTCGCTATCTCTCCTTCACCGCTCTGAATCCCGGCAACACGCTACTCGTGCTCCGCACGCTATCAGAACTGACAAATGCCTCCCTTGTCTTTCTCATCGGTCTGTCCACCGAAAGGGCGTTGTGGATGTTGATTGCACAGGACGGAGGCACCCGGTTGTCGTCCTTCCTCGCTCTCTGCCCCGGCACTGGCCCCTGGGGATGGATCAAGCTGCTCTACCTGAACGCTGGAGGGGCGCGACGGCTGAGCTGGCTGAAGCTCGTCATCGTCATCATCCCTCCCGCCATGGGTATCGTGCTCCTCAGCAACGTCGATGTGCGCATGTACTTTGACCACCACGCCAGCTTCCCCATTTCGGCCGGCATCGGCGACTTCAACGCGAGCTGGGCCGCCATCTACGCATCGGTCGCCGCGACGCTCATGGCCAGCGACTATTCCGCCCTGCTCCAGACGAGCGCGGTCTCGTGGAGCGTGCCCGTGATCGACTCCGGCCGATCCGACTGCGACGTGTCGAATTTCTTCTCCAACGAGACCTGCGGATGGGCTTACTTTCTGCACGGCGGAAGCCAGTTGATCACGCCGTGGCCGACCTTGAACACCGCGCTCCCGACCGCGCCCATCTACAAGATCCACTCGGTCCGCGGCCTGCAGCTGGACTTCACCAACCTTGCCTCACCCGACGCCAGCTTCCAGGGCGAGCGCGACTGTATCGTGCTGGGCCGGGAGAGCAACGCCGTGGGGATCTGCCTTGCGCAGACCGCCGCTGTCGCCGCCGCCGCCGCCAACGCCAACGCCAACGCCGTCACCGCCAAGTTCGTGGTTTGTCCCGCAGACTCGTCGTGTCGTCCAGTCTCGTCCCCCGGGTGGACGATGACCATGCGCGCATACGTCCGCCACGCCACGGTGCACTTGTCGCGGGCCAACCTGTCGGCGATTGCCGTGTCGGAGTTCTCGACGACACCGACACCACAACCCATCTCGGCGGCCGAATTGCTGCTCCTGTACAACACCACGCTCGGGGTCCGGTCGACGCTGGCCTCCTCGTCCAGCCCGGCCGAACAGTTCATCAACATGCTCTCGACGGACCTCCTGTTTGCGGGCGTGTCGTCCCCGACGGCCGCCCAGGCCGTGTTGAAACTGTACAACCTGCTCGCCATGCCGCTGTACTATTTCCAGCCGACGTACGTGTCGCCGTACAGCGCCGTCCCTTCGCCCGACCGCGTGCTCGACCGTCTGCCTCCGGACCAGCCGGACCTCTACGTCACGGCCAGTCTGTCGACCATGTATTACGGCTTGGCCGTCGCCGCGTGGAGCGTGTGGCTGTACACCGTCGTCATGGGCACGCTGCTGCTGTGCTGTGTTGCCGTGCTCACGGTCGGGAGTCTCCCTAGAGGCGGCGCGGCGGCCGCGACGGCGGCGGGGAGGGCCATTCCAAACACGACGGCCTGGTCTTTTGTGGATTTTGTGGCCGAGTGTGATGTCGGAGTGTGGAGGAGGAAGACGACCACCCCTGCGGTGCACGAGGAGGAGGAGGAGGGTGAGGAGCTGGAGGAGCTGGCTCTGGCTGGCGTGGCTAACGGGGCGAGAGGCGCAGTTGCGGGCACAATCACAGCTACGGGCACAGATCGAGGCACAGATCAAGGCATGCACTTCGCCACGCAAAGATTCAAGGCAGCAAAGTCGCGACGAAGCAGGGCTGACGTGCTGGAGCAGTCGACGGTCAAGATATATACCCATCACATAGTCAACTAGGGCAGGTCAGGAGGGCACGACTGCAATTTACAGTGAAGTGGGTATTTGTACATTGCATGGTAGGGTATAAATGGTACCCAAGTAGTGCAGTAACTAAGTACATGAACACCGCGTTCAGAATGAGGAAGTAGTCCCACCGTTCTTGACGAACCGCCACTCTCCTCCGAGCGGGTATGTGTTAAATTTTGTGAGATATCATGTATCTTGCGTGTTGAGCAATTAATTCTGAAATCGAGCGTTGGTTGTTGAATTCCGAGTCTGGAGTTCAGCGGATTGAGTAAGATCCTGTGGTGAAGACCAAATCAATCTCCATACTTTACCGCAGTCAATGACCTGACGACGATGTTGCTTGACCTGACCTTTCGAGAGTGGATACCTTGGAGCGGAAAGACGGAAAGAGAGACACGCATATCAGGGCTTGAAGTCTCCCTTTTCTTCTGTCTTTATATATAGGTAATTAGACGACCGGGTCCGTCTGTCTAATTTATGGTACCGACCCTAATGCTGTCCTGATCTTGATTTGTGTTCCAATCCTGCTTCTTTCCGGCCTTGTCGCCTAATTTCATCAATGTCGCGTCGAGTTGGACACCGGCAATGCAACCGCGAATAGCTCCATGACCGACCTTACGTGATCCTTCTGGAACCACCTCGCATGCGAGTATTGTGATCTCGTCGACTGTCACATCACAGAAGAGTGTCTCCCAAGGCACAGCGCACCAGGCTGACGCCCGCCCGGACAGTTTCGCTGGCCCCTGCAGCCTCGACTGAGGGATTCACCTCGACGAGGTCCATCGCGACCAACTGGCCCGTTTCGTGCACACACTCGGCAATGTAGTCGCCTTCTCGCAGCGTCAGGCCTCCCCTCACGGGCGTGCCCGTCGACGGCGCCCACATCGGATCTAGGGCATCGACGTCAAACGACAGGTGAATCGGCGTGTCAGTGCCAATGTGCGCCAACGCCATCTCCACGACCCTGCCGATGCCGTGCCGGTCAATATCGTGCATGCTGAACGCCTTGATGCCGTGGTCGCGCAGGATCTTCTTCTCGCCCTTGTCCACGTCCCGCAGGCCGATGTAGACGAGCTTCGCGGTCGAGAGGCGCTGATCGTCTTGAATCCAGCCAAAGATGTCGCGTTCCTGGGACTTGGCCAGCCCCGTCGCAAATGCCACAGGCATGCCGTGAATGTTGCCACTGTCGGACGTCTCGGGGGTGTTGATGTCGGCGTGGGCGTCGACCCAGATGACGGCAATTTCTTTCTTGCCGCTGTAGCGTTCGTGGATGGCCTTGGCCGTGCCGGCGATCGTGCCGATGGCGATGCTGTGGTCCCCGCCGAGGGTCAAGACCATCCGGCCCTGGCGTGCCTGCTCATACACTTGGCCTGCGAGCTTTTCCGTCACCGCGCTGACGGAGCGAGGGTTCTTCATGCCACGGTGCGGCTCGTCGGACTGGGCCCGCATCTCGTTGTAGTTGTGCACTTCTATGTCGCCGTGCAGCTCGTACCCTAGCTCGTCGCGGATCTGCTCCAGCAAGCCGGCGCCGACTAGAGCCGTCGGCGCAGCGTCGACCCCTTCTTTGCATTGCCCGCCACTGAAGCCGACGAGCACAACGCCGAGGTCACCCGGGTGGGGGAGGAACTTCTGCCGTATGGTAGAGGGGGAAGTCATATCGTATTCGTGGGCGTCGCGGAGGTCTTGCGAGGCAGTGGCGGAGGCGTGACCGTTCGTGTGCCCGTTGGTATGTCCGTTGATATGGCCGTGGGTTGTTGAAGGCGTGGACTTCTCGGGAGCGATCGGGTGCATGTTTGAAGGGAGGGTGAAGACAAGTATGGAAGAACCACAATACCGGGTCAATGCGCACTGTACCAGTGGTGGTGGTGAAGCTCGTCGATGACACTGGCTCTTCGAACAGCAAACCTGTACCCACCTGATGAAAGCGGACAGACAGAAAAAACAACTGCTTTTGGTATTATGTACAGACCGGCACGACACCCTCTACAGCAGAACCCAAATTGAACAGGAGGGACAGTCAATGAGTGTGGTAAGAACAGATGGGTGAAATATAATCTTTCTGTTGGCAGCGGCGTCCACTCACCTCAATCCTTCATCTTGTCGCATGCCATCCCACTCTCCAACAATCCCTGCCCCTCCGTTGGTTTTCGGAGACCTGCGCCCACAACGCGTGCCAACACATGACTGGCGGACCCCTGGCGCGCAACGAGATCATGACGACGCCCGGGCCGTGGGGTTGGATCGCCATGGGCAATTCAGGCAATTCTAGCTTCATGCCCTGCATTCGGTTGCATATCGATCTCCCCTAAGTGCAAGATTAGCCGCACGTGTCGCACCCGGAGGAGCCTTTAGAGCCGGGCTAGAGCGTTAAGTGACATTGCATCCTGTCTTATCAACTTCAGTTCCCCTAAGTACAGTTCCTGGCGAGGCTGCGGTTTATATTGCTAACAGAAACAAACTCGACAATGGAGCCGAAATCTTGAGTGTTTGGGTCCTCCTTTTCACCGCATCACATGGTCAATTTCGCCATGGTTGGCGGAGCAATCTATTTGCTAAAGCTGTTCCTCAAGGGCGTGCCAACCTCGGATGGTGGTGGACACTCCATCTAGATGTACATCTTGTCCACCTGACCACATCGCCGGATACACGCGGCTAATGCAACTTGCCACTTTGTATCAGTGGCGATTTTCTACTTCTTCCCATCGCCTCCGGCTCGAGAGCCCCAGGTTCAGCTGGCCAACGAGTTCTGTTTTCCTCAAGGGGCCATATATCAATCATGCAGTGACCTGCTTGTGTTGATGGAATCGACACAACAATTAGTCCGGTCTGGTCCTGGGGGAGTGTCGGACTGCCTCCTGATCAACAAGGCGGGCCCTGAACCGCGCTTGCTGATCGAGCGTACTGGTAGACTGAGAACGGTATCAATCCGAAACCATGGCGAGGTCACCCCAAGTACTTCTTCAGTGTGTTATCGAGCTTCGTCAGAGCTAGTGGCTTCGGTAGGAAGGCGTCTGTCCCTGCCGACATGCACAGTGCTTGAGCGTCAGGACCAACCACGGCAGTGACCATTATGATGGGTCGTCTCTTCCCTGATAGGCCTCCGGACTGCTCCATTTCTCGAATTTTCTTGGTTGCTGTGATCCCGTCCATGCGAGGCATCGACTGGTCCATTAGTATTACAGCAATGTCCCGGTCATTGGCGACGAGCTTGTCGATCGCGTCCTGGCCATCGTCTGCTACAACGACATCGTACCCGAGTGTCTTCAGCATCTTTACTCCGAGCTTCTGGTTTATCTTGTTGTCTTCAACAAGTAGCACTGTGGACCCACTCAGGGTTTTCGTTTCGCGGGCGGGACTGGAGCTACCATTCTCCACCACATCCACGACTGGTGCGAATCTGACTGAACGGTCAATCGCTGCCCTGCCAGTTCGAGCGGCAGTGATCATATTCTCAACCATACGGTGCCACATCAAAGGCCTTCTGATGGGGACAATGTGGCGTGGAGGGACTGACCCAAAGGATTCGTCCAGGAGCGTTTGAGAATCGTAGGACACAATGACCAACTGGTGTCGAACCTCCAGAAGTCGCCTAAGGAGCTGCTCGTTGGCTCGCAGGAACATCAGATCCGTCCAGACGAATCCCCAGGAGTCGGATATGGCATCCTCGGGTTTGGCTCGGACCAGATCAAAGCCGAAAGCTTTCCACGCCAGCTGCAGTCCTTCCAACGTTCGCTCGCTGCAGGAATCAAAGAGAGCAATACTGCGGTTTGGGCCCAGACTCCCCAGACTGTCTGGCAAATCGGCCGAAACGGTGACGGGGATTGTGACGGTGAAAGTGCTGCCGGATGATTCTGCTCCTACTTCTTCGTCTTGCTGGTATCTGCTCTCTACTGTGATTGTGCCCTCCATTTTCTGTAACAATTGCCGGATGATGGCCAACCCGAGGCCGGTGCCCCTGTGAGCACCTCGAATCTGCGCCTGTTTGAATGGCTCGAATAGATGGGGCAAGAACGATTCAGGTATGCCGAAGCCAGAATCCCTGACAGTGACAACCAATTCACCGTCCTTGATCTCGACCAAGAGGATAACATAGCCGGATTGCGTAAATTTCAATGCATTCGTGAGTAAATTCATCAGAATTCGTTGCAGATAGGTCTCGTCCAGGAAGAGAGAATGCGGAACATTGGGGCCGACCACAATCATGAGCTCGGTCCCCGCCTCTTCGTCTTTGTTCGGCAGAATGGTGAGTATCGACTCGCACACTTTTCGGAGATCGAGACTGGTTGGCCGACAGACCGCTTCCCCCTTTTCCAAGCGTGACCAGTCAAGGACGTTAGCAGTGATCATGGACAGAGATCTGGTGGCCTGCTGTATCGCGAGTAAGAGCAAGCGAGCTTCTTCGTTCAATTCTGTACGAGACATGAGGTCACTGTAGCCCTGCAGCTGGTGCAAAGGGGTCCGAATCTCGTGGCTGGCACTGGCTATGAACTCGCTCCTAGCTGCCGCAGCGGCCTCTGCGTTTTCCTTCTGAGCAATGGCTGCCCACAGTTTTCGTTTGGTCTGAACAATTTCTGCCAACTTGTTCCGAGCCACAGTAGCCGAGTGTGCCAGGAGACCGTTGGCGAGCATGCATGTCAAGATAGCTATACTGGTCACGGCAACCGCCAGGTTGGGAGGATACCCGTGTTTGGTGGTTTCGGGCGCTCGAGACCAGAACGTCGTCGCCCACATTCCAGTAAAGTGCATGGCGGCGACCCCTGCTGCAGCAACCGTGGAGAATATTAGCTGTTGGGATAGATTGACTTCGATCTGAGGTATCAAGATGCATCCAATGGTACAGACCAGCCAACTGATGGCCGCAGAGAGAAGGACGATGAATGGCTGCAGGGTGACATGGCCTTCGGGAATTTCCAGAGCCAGTATTCCCGCGTAATGCATGCTTGTGATTGCTAAGCTCCAAATGAAGCCCTTTACAAAGTGTCTCAAGGTCGCCCCGTGGTACAGGAGGTAAGCTGTTCCGACAAGAACATTGGTCGTCTTGAGCGCAGTCGACCTGGGGACTTTGAATGACATGAAACCGGGCAAGCCCAAGCTGCTGCTGTCAGAGTGGCTTGGTGATGGCGACCCTCGGGCACGACTTTCCTCATCTGAGCTCCAAGGAAGACTCTCCGTATCGTTACTAGAAGACTCTTCCTGTAAAGAGGCATTTAGGACAAGCAGTGGCCGCCTCCACGCTGAAATAGGCGGCGAGGCAGGTCGGTGAGGAGAAGGAGGAGCTTCAGTGGTCGCAACGTTGGCAGGTTTTCCCACTGCAAAATGGTCTTCCAAGGGCCCAAGAGTCATACTTGCGCCGCCCTCGTACCTTATGATACCGTGATTTCCGGTGTCATTCATCTGCCCAGGCACAATCAACGGCTCATGGTCACTTTCAGATGTCCGTGGCCCCAGAAGCGCATCTGTGCTGCCATTCAGAGCTCTAGCTGCACCCTTTTTGTTGTGCCGTCTGGCCAATTGTCTCCTTCTCTTGACAAGGCTAAGGTATCTTTCGCGCATGAGATCGGAGGCCAAAGCCAGGAAAGTGAAGGTGACGGCGAGAATAGCGCTCAGGACTGTCAGGGGCACGTTCAGCCCGATCAAGAGAGGTAGCTCGCACGCCAACATGGCAATGAAGTGCAGGGACCAGATCGAACAGAAGCCGAAGGTCAAGCTTCCCAATATCGTCCAGACCAGGACGCCGGAGAGATAGCGGGACGTTCGTGCTTGACACATCATCTGGGTCGAAGTAAAGGCGCCCAGGAGAGAGACGGCGATGCTGGCGGCGATCAAGCCACTGTCCCAATGAACCTCTAGCCGCCGGAGAGCCGGCTCATGCTGAAGTTGACCCATTCTCGTGTCGTTGTGAAGCAGCTGAGCGACCGTCACAGGTCGAATGTTCGTATCCGGGACAGTCGTATGTCTGTCCTGAAGTCCAACATACTGACACTGGCTGCCGTCCCACCCGTGTGTTCTTCGACCACCTGCCCCTAGATCTCAGCAGTCGCTCAAATACAGCGTATCCGGAAAGGGCGCGCGGTGTCGTCGGCAAGAGGTCTAGCTAGGCTCGCTTGTGGTAGTGAGCGCGAGGGCTGGTCACGTATTGGCGATATCCGCGAGAAAGCATACAGGAAGGACTTCTTGCGCAAAGGTCAGCTCCGTACGGGCGAGGAACGGGAATATGGGGTGCAATGGATGCCGTAGACGTACTCCGTACTTCTGGGAGAAAGCACAGGGCGCAGTGAGAAAGAAGCGAAGATGGCAACTTCCAGAAAGGCCAGCACCCGGTACGTACATTGTAGTTAGGACAAGTACTGGGTAAGCCCTGGATTGGTTGCGCACGCCTGGACATCTGCGTCACTGCGCATCGCATCGCCGATCAAGCTTATTCCAACCGAAGCCGCTGGTGGCCGTGGAATTTTATGGGCCACCACAGGCGCTGCTTTGGGAGGTGGTGGATGCTGCGGGTGCCCGGCCCGCCATTCTTTTAACCGAATCCCGCCTCGCGCCAACCAGCTCTGCCCCGCAAAGTGGCCGCAAACAGCGATGGTTCAGGGAGTGGCGTCCCAGAAGGTGAACCAGCGCGGGGTGGGAGGTTTTGGGTAGAACCAGTTGTTTGGCTATACTCTGTACCAGCTAATGAGTGCACGCGTTCCATTATCGAATTCCTCCAAATCCGCATCAAGAGTGCCATACTCCGTTTATTCAGTAGTCGCCCCCTCTCATAGCCGACATCTACGTGCATACGTACTAAGAACAAGTCCCTGGTCCAAGGCTTTTTAGCCGGCACGCGTCAAGAATGCATGGTCAGGGGGTGGCTTCTCCCAACAAAACACTCTGTGGCTGCACAATTTACCTCAGTACCTAGTACTGGAGCTTCCTTGGTACTGCGCAGACCATGCATCCATGCGCATCAGCGGCTTCAGGTTGGCAGCCGCACGTGCTATGTACGCAGGCACAGCTAGTCCGTAGACTGTGACATGTCTCGCTACCGAACGATCAATGTGCTGTTTTCGCCCCGATACCAAAGCAGTACTCCGTTGAGGGCTCTATATGGCATATCTCGGGCCGTCACAAACACGCTGGGCGACACTGTGTTCACTTTATAGATTGTATCAGGTAAATCTTATCTTCATGTCCCCGTGTTGTAGGTCCATTGTTCCCCTTTTCAGTGCTCTAAAAGGACTTCGAAGACGCACAGCTGTTCTTCCGGTTTCACGACTCACAACGGCATTGAAGGCTGGAGTTGTATGCTACCGTTCACTCGCCCACGCTGCTCGAAGCTCGTCCGCAATACAAATTGTCTGTCGACCAGATTGTTTCTGACATTCCTCGATGAGCTCGAGAGTGCGACGCCTTTCGTGAATGCCTTCAGTCACAAATCCCGCAATGTATAAACACTGCGTCGAAATGAAGCTGAATGCGTCTGGCATGCCGGCACTTGCAATGAGGAGGATTTGTTCGCGCGCTCGGTTGATAAGCCGTCGCCCCGGAAGCGATTTGAGAGTGCCGGTACCTCGCACTTGTTGGTAAGATGGGAACGGAGGCCCACTAAGGGCTAAGAGAATTCGGGAGGCGTGGTACATTTGAATCCCAACTGCTGCTTCCTTGGTAAGCCCCAAGCGCCTATGGACCTTTGTTGAAGGTTGGTGTTGACTTACCGCAATGGGGAGACAAGAACAACATGGATGAAACAGCTCGCAAACACTGATCCGCCTGCTCTTCCTCATCTTGATCGTCGCGGATCACTTGAGCCACGACATGGTGTGTCATTGAGGGAGGAAGCATTCGTTTCCACTGTTCGAGAGCATCCCAGAGTTTGGTGCTCGTTCTTTGGCGGGTAGCCGCCAACCCTCCCACTGTTTCCGGAGTCTCTGGTCCCACGTCGTCATTGCAGAAGCTTATACACTGGCCGAGCAGAAACACGGCACGATTCGCGATCTCCTCTGGGGAGAGCTGGTCCAGAGACTCGACAGCACGTGGTTCCCAGTAGCGTTCGTCCAAGAACATGCGTCGTCCAGCATGAAGCGCTGCCCATGTGTCGGACCGATACCATGTCCAGTAAACAACGCCTTTTATCCCCGTTGACTCTCCTGTGATCTGCCAGAGTTGAAGAAGCGAGGCGACGCCACGGAGGTGGGAGCCGAAATTCTGCCCGACCACGTCAAACATTTCATAACTATATCGCAGATAGTGGTCAACACCACCAACTCAGGGGTTTGGCACTGCCCAAAAGAACGAAGGGGGAAATCTGGACCATACCTCGAGAGCATGATGCTGGAAGCCAGGATTTCATCGCTATGAGCCGAATCGGGCTTTGTCAAGAGGGCACTGAAAGCGTTGAGAGCCTTTTGGTAGTATTGCACGGCAACATCTAGTCGCAGGCGCGGCTCACCTTGCTCTCTCATGAAAGCCATTTGCTTGGCTGAAATAGCAAGGCTCGAGAATAGCACCGCTGGACATCGAAGTGCTAGGACGGGAACAACAGTGGACCACGGCTTTTCCCATGAAAATGCTTCGATCTATGAGAATAAAGAGTCAATGGACCAATCGCATGATGTGACCTGACAGCCGAAAGATGGACGATGGTGTGCCAACATACCCATCGGGCGATCCGTTCCACGAAATTCCGAAATATGGCCACTTCCAATTCCGTCAGATGGAGCGGACTAGGAGTTGCAGACCCCACTGAGGAAGAAGGAGATTCAGCAGCACAAGGCTGAGAACGACGATCCGCTACACTGTTCCGTTCAAAGCGGTCCAATCCACCGCGTCGCCTTGAGCATGATTCAGTGGACAAGCACGGTCTGCTCGCCAGACGCGCATGTAGAAGGACGGACTCGAAGTTGCCAGAAGGTGACGCCTGGGATGAGCCCTGAGATGGGCTTTGGTTCGGGGGAGCCTCCGAGGACAGCAGATTCTGATCAGAATCCTGCCTCGTATGGGTTGGACCCGTTGTTCTAGAGACACCTTCTGGAGGCACTGTCTCATCCCGGTTGGGGCCTCTACGGGAATAGTTACGTGATACTTGGGACGAGTCGCGTGAGGAAGACTGCTCGCTGACATACTGAGCGAGAACAGGCCCGAAATCAAACAAGGCGGGTGGAACGATACTCCGATCTACCTCGTCAGGGACTCAAAGAATGGCACAGCCGCATTCGAACCGAACGACATACCGTTAATGGACACTCTGGCATTGCCCCAGTTTGGACTATCGTACCTCTGAGAGCTACGCCGGACTTGACCTGGAGGACTGACTTCGTACAAGCACGCTCGGTTCTTCTTGGTACAGTTGCCGCAAACTGGTTTGCGTTCGTCACACTTCACATGCCGTGCCCTGCACGTCCGGCTGTGGGATCATGAGTTCGAGTCAGTCAGCGACAACGCATCAGGACGAGTCTTACTTCAGACCGGTAATGGGACATCAGTGATGAAAGCAAATCCGACGTACCATCCTGTATTTACACGAAGTCGTCTGACAGCGCTTCGAGACCCATCGCTGTGAGGCATTGCTGTGTCGGACGTCTCATCCTCATTTTCTTCGTCTAGAACCTCGTTGCGAGAAATCGAACTCGGGATATATTCGAAACATCGGCTATTTTCCCATATGGTCCAAGAAATTGCTTATCAATAGGGAGGACCCAGTCTACTGTAGGTACCGCTTCAACTCTGCTTATCAGCGGCACATGATTGCCGCAGATACATAGAAAAGACGGATTAGAGCGTGGAACTTGGATAACCAGACCACTGAATCTCCGACCCTTATCTGTGCTTTCCACAATATGTCCTCCTAGATGTTACCGGCAGCCAAGTATTGCTTGGTTGGCGACTGTGAATCGGCACTTGGGCCCTGATAACAAGCCTCGCAGCCTTGGGCCATTATTCGGAGTTTGCGTGCTGTTGCCCTGAGATTCATTCCGATCCAAACGACATCAAAGAACAGGCATCTTTACAACCCAAGAAGTCTATTCTCTACTCTAATTTGAATTGAATGTCTATCAAGCGCTTCACCAGGTAGACTAGCCATCTCACTCTTACCCGCTCTCTATATGCAATTACTTGGCAGAGACCTGAGAAGTGGATCGCACACTCAGCTCTTGGACCGCATGGTATACGGACTTTTCTTCTTCATCTTTCAAGGGCCGTTTGCTCCCTCGAAATTCCGGCTGCTCCGAAGTTGTCAATCAACCTCCAGCGACCGTATTGCTGTTATCGACGCAACTGAACGCCGACCCGACCTGGCCAGTCCTGTATTGATCGATAATGCTCACGACGTTGGCGTAAGTGCCCCCAACGGTGATCAGCAGGCCAAGCAGGAATATCGCGACATGTGTGTAGAAGAGAACCACCATCAGAGCCGAACCTTTGCGGGCGTCTCGGTGCAGGACGCACCAGAGGACCGCCGGGATACAGACGCCCAGATAGCCAAAGCCCAAAGCGCCGATGAGCGAGACCAGGCTACCGTAGAATGGAATCGCCTCGCACAAAATCCAACCGAGTAACCCCGTTCCATACGTGCAGGACAGCCAAACCGCCCAATGAGTCTTGGTATTGTGGGTCAGATGGTGGCTGTTCCGCAAAAGCCGGACGAACACGCTCTTCCCGGCGACGTGGATGCATATCATCGTGCCAGCAATGAGTCCAGGGATCGCAATCGCGTACGAGATGATCTTGATCGTCGGGCCCGCCGAGCCCAATGCCGGTGATGCCACCCATCGACCACAGTAGGCGTAGACGGTCGTGGCGAGTGCCAGATACGACGCCGTGATCCAAGCCATGCAAACGTAGACACTCTTGAAGTAGTCTTGCGGTCTTCGCATCTCCGAGATCACGGGGACAAAGCCAGACGTGTTGGCGGAAGAGGAGAAGATGGCCAGCGAAGCCGACCACGCCGTGGCAAAAGACGTGCCCACCGGAGGAAAGGCGGCGAAGCCGAGTTCGAAGTCACCTGTCGGAGGTGCGGCGGCCGGACGATCGCGTAGTGTGACGGCGATCACCACGATCATGATGGCCGAGACGATGGAGACGAAGCCGACCCAGGTGATCCAGCCCAGATTGTGAATCTTGCGGATGCTGGCGACCGAGGCCACGATGATGTACGCGACGAAGCCGAAAGCCACGCTGCAAGTGCCGTGCCTCGACACGGCGTTGAGGGCGATGGAGAAACCCAGGGTCGAGACGCCGGCGCAAAGGATCCAGGTGAAGAGATAGACGAACTCGGTCATCTCCTTCACCACGAAGGCATTCTTCTTGGTGAAGCCCAACTGAAGAGCGGCGATATGAGCACTGTCCGCTATCGTGTGCACAGATGGGTACCTGAGCTTGAATTGCCCCTGGAGGACGGCACAATAGGTGTTGAGTCCGCCCCAGAAGACGATGAAAATGCAGCCCGCCACGGCACCGAGATTGTAGAGTGCGGCAGGGATCGAGAGAACACCGGCGGCAAATGTCATCTTCAAGAAGAACATGGACGCTCTGATCCAGCCCACGGTTCGAAAGTTGACACCATCGTGCCCGGTCACGAAGACTTCGGCCTCGTCAACGCTCCAAGACTGGGATTGTCCTTCTACAGGACTGGACGGGACGGTGGCTTCGATGTCAGGCCTCTTTTCATCGACTTTGTCGTCCATCTTATCATCAAGTGACTTGTTGAGATCCCAGAGATCCACGAGTATCTGTGCAGGAGAGGATGAGGGAAAATGGTGGAGAAAGTTGAAGCATCAAGAGCTTAGGAAGAGCTTTGATATATACCTCTTTCCAAAGTTTCTCGTGGTCTCATCGATCGTCTTTGGCACCCAGGAGCCACATGCCCTGCGAAGATGCCGACCTGCATCTCATGTAGCCTGGTGGAGACAGTGTACGATGTCTTATCTGGTCTTTAAGACATTGTACTGGACATGGTACAAAGCAACGCCTCGGATGCGTCAAGGCTATTTTCCACGAAAGGCAATGATAGACAGGCTACCATATGTGAATCTCGAAGCTACCTCCTGTAGTCGCAAAAGGACGCAGGGGTGCGCAGAAGGGAAAAGGTGTTGCAATATGTGTGGCGCGGATATCGGGAGTCGTAACCTCGAGTGTCGAGACGAGTTTTCTCGGGACGAGATTCTACCTCGTAGGTGGACTTCTCCTCCCCACCCATGGACATGCTGCGAACGGCTTTGAGCATTGTCTAATTCCACCCAGAACCCATTGCTCGATTGGGAACTCTATCGCATTGGACTTCTCCGAGCCTTTGCGAGCCAATCAATTGTCATGCGGTCGGTTCTAGAGATGATAGAAACTCGCGACGCTGGTTCGCATAGCTTCATATCCGGAATTCGGCATTGTTGTTGACTCTTGCCTTGCCTTCCGCTTTGGGATATCAGGGCACAGACGCGACATAAAGACCCTGGTAAGGCTGCGATATGAGGAGTGATGTAACTTCTTCACCCGTCTCACGTGAAGGCAGCTAATTTCCACCTGGTAACCATCCCTTCGACAGTTGCAAACATGGCGATAGCATCCCTGGGAAAGTGAGTCTTGCGGCTTGCAAAAGAACCCACAACATTCTTTAATTGACGGCTGAACAGTGGAACAAAGCTCGATGCTGCCCAAGTCCGAGCACTTGCCGAAGCCGCTGGTTTGTCAATACCCGACAGTGTTATCGAAGACTGGCAGGTTCTTCTCGGAGGATTCGAAGACAGTGCGCAGCTCGTTCTGGCAGAGGATGACTGTCTGCCTATACCGGATCCAAACAAGTATCTCCGGTCAAACATCGAGGCCGCAGCGGACAACAACAAAGGCGGTTGGGCGACACGATGCCTGATTAAAAGTACGGCACCAACAAGCGATTTGCTGGCCCAACGCACCGTGGCCGTAAAGGACAACGCTGCCGTTGCCGGCGTCAGATGTACCAACGGTCTCCCCCCTGTCAATGAAGAATGGATCCCTCAATACGATGCTACGGTCGTAACTAGAGTCCTGGATGCTGGCGGCATAGTCACCGGCAAAGCTGGTATGTTTCAAGTTACAGGGGATCGTTGGAAACCAGAGGGGATCACTCGGCTAATGAGGAGCTTGTAGCTTGTGAGAATGCCTGCATGGAACCTATGTCCAATACTTCGTACACAGGGGTCGTCCATAATCCGTACGCAGACGGCTATACCTGTGGAGGTTCCAGTAGCGGGTCTGGAAGGTTGGTCGCGATTGGGGCTGTTGATATGGCAATAGGGGGCGACCAGGGAGGGTAAGTGATTCTCGGCCTCCTGCAGCAACCAGGAAGAAGGCTTCCTCTCAGGTAACCGTGTCGGTTAACAAAGGTGGAAACCCAGTTCAATCCGGATCCCCGCAGCATTTTGTGGCATCGTTGGACTCAAACCGACTTGGGGCCTGGTTCCATACACGGGTATCCTTGGTCTCCAGTCCACGATTGATCATACCGGTCCCATGACGTCGACCGTTCGAGACAACGCTCTCATGCTCGAAGCGATCGCCGGTCCAGATGGTCTAGACGATCGGCAACCATTTTCCATGCCTCCTGGATCATTAAGGTACTCGAGCGCCTTGGACGAGTTCCTTGCCACCGGTTCCGACAAGCCACGAGACCAACTTCTAAAGGGGTTTAAAATCGGTGTCCTGAAGGAAGGCTTTGCAGCACCGCAGATGAATTCGAATGTCTCCAAAGCCTGCCATTCGGCCATTTCCGATCTCAAAGAATTGGGCGCCGAGGTCGTTGAAGTCTCGGTCCCAAATCACGAGCAAATCTGCCTGGCCTGGAGTTGTGCCCTCCCGCTACGCGGCGCTCGCGAAGCACTTCTTGGAGACACCACAGGGCGCAAACAATTTGAAATGACAGATCGTAGTGTTCGAGCCGCTCCGGCCATGGGGCCGAACCAGAAGGCGTTTCTTTCACAAGAGTTCTTCGATGCCCTCGGTCCTGGTGCCCAAAATCTTTACATGAGGTACTTGTACGTGAACGACAAATACGGCGCCGGCCTGCACGCCAAATGCACCAACCTGCTGAACAAAGCGACGCAATTGTACGACGCCGTCCTTGGGTCTGTCGACGTGATGGTCATGCCGACGGTACCTATGCCGGCATTGCCATTTCCAGCCAAAAACGGACCTCTGGCAAGTCTCTCGTATCCACTTGGCGTGCTTAGCAATACCGCGCAGTTCAATTCCACCGGTCATCCCGCGCTTTCTTTGCCTGTGGGATTTGTCTCCGCCCCAGACAATCCGGACATCAAGTTGCCCGCTGGACTCCAGATTGTCGGCAAGCGTTTCGAGGATCTGACAACCTATAAGATCGCGGCGGCGTGGGAGGGGAGCAAAGACTGGAAAAAGCTGGTTTTCGCCGACTAGAGCAAAAGACTCTACAGAGTCCTGTGGAGAAGAAAATAATCCGTCGGGCATAAAGGCCCGAGGTCACCTGGGGAGCTTGTTATAGTGCAACCTACTACCCCGATCAGAGACATGCCAAGACCTTAGCTTGGATTTACTTCGTATTGAATAACTGCCACACACCTGCGCTACGCTCCGCAGAATAGAGGATGGAGCAAAGTGCTCCGCCGTAGCGCACACTGTGCACCTTGCACTTCCGACTTCTATTTCGCTGTCTAGGCGCCCGGTCGAAACATGCCCGACCAACCACATGTCTCGTTCCCTTCAACACCAAGATCCTCCAAGCAGATGGGAAGGTGAGATTCTACGAATAGGACTAGGCGGCTAGACTGCTCACTCACTCGGTGCTCTACTCCCCCGCCTGATCGTGTTCCGCGGTATATAACCTATAAAACCCGCGGTGTCACTTCACCAAACGCGACGTCGACCACGACTCGCAATATTCCATCCTAATGAGCGAGATTGGCCCACTGAATCTATTGTCGTACAAAAAGTTGACCCTTTGTTTTTGCTCGGGCTTCTGCTGTTGAGTTTGTCGTCGTGGCCCGGGATCTGCCCTCGTTGCTGAACTTCTCTCACTCCTCTCACCATGTCCTACCCTCCTCCGCCAGGCGCGGGACAGCCGCAGGGCTACTATCCTCGTATGAGCAACCTCGACACAGCATGCACTGAGTGATGGCTAACCTGCAACCAGCTCCCCAGCGTACGACCCAGGAACCAGATGTTATCCGTTTCTTGTCCCTGACACTGACTTCGCTACCACAGCCGCATTCCCTCCACCTCCCTCGCAAACATCGCCGCCTCCGCAGTTCTTCCCTCCTCCTCCGTCAGGCCCGTCCCCTCCACCCCAGCACGGGCAATATCCGCCCCCTCCCCAGATATCGCAAGTGACACAGTCCCCCTCGCCTCCGCCGCTCCAGCAGCCCACAGCCCAGCGACCATTTAACTACTCGACGGTCCCGGCGTCCGCGCCCGCCTACAAGACCACGTTCGACCACTCGGCCATCCAAGCCCACAACCGGCAACCCTCGTACGATGGCCCCACGGGCCCGCCCATCGCCGAGGGCGACGAAAGAGAAAAAGTCACATCCCCGCGCCTGGCCAAGCTGACGCACGAGATGGCCAACGTGATGAAAGCCCCGCAGGCCCCTTCGCTTGTGGGCGTGCCGCAGGGCGGCGGCTTCGTGGGCACGCAGGCGGCCAACCAGGACGACGTGGGCACCTTCAACGGCGGCAGCTACCGCATCTCGCACCGCGACACGAACTCGGTCCTCACGATCCAGCTGGCCATGGGCTGTCCCATCACGGCCAAGCCGGGCGTCATGATCGCCATGTCCCCCAGCGTCATGCTGAAGGGCAACGTCAAGTTCAGCGTCAAGAAACTGCTGATCGGTGGCGAGATGGCGCACAGCACCTTCACCGGCCCCGGGGAGCTGCTGCTCGCGCCGAGCACGCTGGGCGACATCAGCATCCTGCGGCTCAAGGGCGACGAGGTGTGGTCCGTGGGCAAGGACGCGTTCTTGGCGTGCACGCAAGGTGTGATCAAGGAGTACAAGAACCAGGGCATCAGCAAGGCCATGTTCTCCGGCGAAGGGCTCTACGTGTACAAGATGTCCGGGCTGGGGATTCTGTGGATGAGCACCTTTGGCGCCATACTCAGGAAGGATGTAAGTCTTTTTTTTTTGGTGTTGCGCGCCGTCCCCTGTTGCGAACTCCCGTCCCGTTGCATACCTCTTAACTCGGCTAATTTGAACATTTAACTAACATGCGACGCTGTGCCACAGCTGGTCGACGGCGAGAAATACATCATCGACAACGGCCACCTCGTGGCTTGGAACTGCAAATACGTGCTCGAGCGGGTCGCGTCCGGGGGCATCATCTCGGGCATCAGCTCGGGAGAAGGGCTGATCTGCAAGTTCACGGGACCGGGCACTGTCTTCATGCAGACCAGGAACGCGAGTGCCTTTTCGGCGTTCATCAGTGGGAATGCGCACAAGGAGGTGTGAGCACGTGAAACGTTGAACAGTGCAGAGATATGAGTGACGGACCGGCATGTGCGATATGACATGGGCAGACATGGGGTCATAATCCTGGCATTGAGACAAGAGTGGACTAGGAGCAGGTCGGGCCATTTGTGAATGAATTCCATGAGGACGCATGTATGTGTGTATGTGCCTTCAGGTACTGTACCCTGCTTGCCAGGGAACACGGTGATTCATTTGTTACGAAAGCATACGGCCGCCACAAATACGAGACGTTCCATCGCGTGCGTGAACTCGGTACTTGGGGACTTTGTCCCCCGCTTGTTCCTGCGTAGCTGTAAATCGTGCCCAGCAAGTTCTGTCGTAGCGTCCTTCTCATGATTTCCACCGCCTTCCCACCGAAAGGACTAGATAGACATGGCACCCTTTTTGACATTGTTTGACACTGAAAAACCTCCCTTCCCGGCCTTAACCATTGAGCCTCTTTCTCTTGCCGACTTGGGCCGTGAAACCGCTCTTGATAGCCGTGACTGACCGCCTCGACCCGCAGTTCAGACATTCGACAAAGTACAGTCGATTCTCGCCCTTCTCCAACTTGGTGTTTGGGCTCCTGCACGTCTTGCACGTGACGTATTCGACGATGTACCGTCTCAGGACATTCTCAATCTGCTTCTGCTGGAACCGACCCTTGATAACCAATCGCTTGGACCCGTCCACACTGCCGCTGGTACCCAGTTCGGCGAACAAGAACTGTGTGACGTGTTCGTCGGTACGCTTCATGCGCGAGCAGATTTCGTGGATGTTGGCGAAGATGGTCTTCTTGTTGCCTTCGCGGAGACACTGCGGGGGCGGAATCTTGTAGGATTTGGAACCCGACATCAGGATGTCCGGGTTGTTCTTGTTGACGGTTTCGAAGAAACGCTTCAGCAGAAGGGCGTAGGTAATAGGGCTTGTGGCGTCATGCGCCCAGATTCCGGTGCCGGCGTCCATGTCTCCATCTTGGTCTTGCCCTGCAGAGGGTTGATCTTGCTTTTCATCGGATCCGCCTTCTGCGAGACCAGCCTGGGCCAGCTTCGCGGCAAAGTCCTCCGCACCCTCGGTCTTGGGTTTCGTGGACTTCTTCTTTTTCTTCTTCAGGGCCGAGGCGTCGAAGTCGCCGTCTGCTGCTACTTCGCCGTCTTCGTTGTCTTCCGTCTTGGGTTTGGAGGATTTTTTCTTCTTCTTGTTGAGCCCGGCGAACATGTCGGTCACTTCGTCGACGGCGGCGTCTGTAGGCGGTGACGAGTGTTTCTCGGCGGTAACCTTATCCTCCGGCCCAGAAGGAGGAGCCTCTGAAATTTCACCGTTCTCGTCCATGATGGTGTTGTCGCCGCTGAATGCTACGGATTTGCGGGGTTTCCGATCGTGAAGAGGATGATCCTGTAGAGGAGCAAACGATGTGTCAGTAAGAATGTTGGCGGTTGTGGGGCGAACTGCAGAAGGTTTCAGATGAAATTCCTCAATCGAGGGCTCTGCGTCTGCATGTGAAGGCAAGCGTAAAGGTAAGTGTGGGGTTTGTGTGGCGTTACATACAACTTCTGCCATGGTTTTGCGCGGTGATCGTGTGATGTAGGCGAGAAGGCGAGAGGGTGCCGCTTGATTCTGCTTTGTGTCTGTGCGAAGTAGCTGCGGAAGATTCAAGAAGTTGCGTGCATGGGCGACTGTCGAATCCCATATTTCAAATTCCGTGCCACGGACAATATGAGTCAACGACTCCAGTGACGCAATCACGTGAAGCCCGTCGATTCTTGGAGGGCAGCCTTGCCAGCCTTCATTTGTTCCTCACACCCACCTCACCACTGCAGGCAATTACACCTCCCCCATCCCAGCACGGCGGTAAAAACGGATGCGGGTGATGCCATGATCTCACGGTAACCTTCTGCTGCTTGCCTTCCCCCGGCGAGGGAGACGAAACATCGCAAACAGCTCCCCACGTGCAACCATGTCCGACACAGACGGCTTAGCTGCCTCGGCGTCCTTCCTCGAGCCTCCGGCCAGTGAAGACAACAACGAGGTCGATTCATTACCCTCGGAACCGGACTCGGACGACGACACAGCGAGCGAAGAGGAAGACTACGAGGAATCAGACGCAGAAAGAGAGTGGAAGGAGAGCCTTCAACAGCTGGAGCTGCTACTCTCGATGGTCATTGTGCCCTATGTGGGCAAGTATTTTGGACGCAAGTTTGCATATTGGGGTATGCCTTCCCGGATTGAGCTGTGTGAAATGCACTGACGGTATGAAGGATGGAAACAGTTCATGGAATGGAAATACCCCGTGGAAATTGTCATCACGAACAAGGCTGCGTTCAAGGGCGTCGGCGCAGTCGAAGCGGCGGCTTCGCTGTGAGATAAAAAGAAATTCATCAGCTGCGTGTGCTACAGCGAGGATAAAGTCCATACTCAGCACGCAGCAGCCAGCGTGGCGCGGAGGCACGAGGCTTCGAACGAGAGAGCAATGGATCCTACCCCGTTCGAGGTCGGCATTGGACATGTGTTACGATCACATCGTCTGATGTTCCTCGCAGCTGATATGCAAATCTGCATCGGATTTGACCATGGGAAAATTCGCGCTGTCTCGTTTGTTTAGACGAAACCACTGAAGAAGCCACTGAAAGGACAATGCTCTCAAGTTCACTATGCTAGATGCCTTCCTCCATGGTGCCCTTGCGTGCGTCACCTACAACACGGACTCTTGACTGTACATATTCCTCTTGGTGCACAGCGTGTGCCATGCCGTCTTCGATTTGTGATGAGGCTTCTCGGCAAGGCGACATTGGGGAGCGCAATTGCATGTCTCTTCAGAAAGCACTGCCTGGGGTCTGACAAGATCGTCCCCATCGACCTCGTAGAATCGCAGCACAATGTGGATCTTGCAGTCACTAGGGCAGCCTTTGCACAGAATATCCTGCATGATCCGTGCAAGCATCCCTCCTGCTGCGTCGTGGTCAGTCATAACCTTCTGTACGAGGACGTCATTCTTTTTCGGTGCCTTGTTGATTCCGCATCGAGGAAGGGTAGGCAGGCTCACAATAGCACGGAGCTCCCGGAAATCCTTGTCTCGGAACCAGGTCACCGCGTCTCGCTGATCGAGGCATCTGCAAGGTCGTCAGAATTGGTCGTGATATGATCATAGATGTAGAATTGGCAGAGAACATGTAGAGCCACTCTCACCCTCTGAGAGGTGACTTAATAGCACCCGAAGGGGGGAACCGCGAGGTACGGATGGTATATAAATGTAGATCTTGAGCAGCTTGTCACCTTGCAACAAACGCGCTATGCTTGTCTAGACATCCATTTGACACACTTTATACATTTCATTCGTCTGTGCTATGCGGGTGGTGGGTATTCAACCAGTTCGGTGAATATGCAATGATGTATTAATGCCCCTTGCAAGCCGATGGTCTGTGGTAGTTTCGAACCGAATTGATACCAGCCGCAACTGTCCTATCCTCGTGTTGCCATATCACAGCGTTCGTGTCGGAATATGTCCCTGCGTGACGATCTCTGACAAAGTACGCCCGAAGGCCTCGTTGGGCAGAATTTCAGCGAGATTTGTCCCAGGCGGTTGTCTTTCATAGTGGCTTAGTGCCAATTGTCATGGAGTCTGAAAGAAGTGTGTTGGTAGGGTTGCTTTTGTCTCGCAAAGTCCAAGGTGATTGTTTCTCACGGTGTCATCCGAAGTGGTGATACCGAAATGCTTCGGGAACATGTGCAAAATGCCAGTATGTTGCAGACTCATTGTATCACGCGTAGTGCATTCGCCGCACATAAATTCACAGGCAGGCAGAGGTGCATGAGTCCTTGACATCGCAGCTACCCCGTAGACATCAAGCGGTCGGACGCAATCACGGAAAATCCAGGATCTCGGTATTTTCAGTTTGGTGCCAGCCTGGCAGGTCAGAATAGTCCAAACAAAATCATCTCTTGGTTGTGTGCCCTTTTGAACCACGGGAGCAGGTGTTCCTCTGGGACGCGGAAGTCATTGGGACAAGACTGTCCACTGGAAACCAGTCCCTTTTTGACGAAAGAACGTAGCTTGAGAAACTGGGGCCTCCAAGCACACAGTAGGCCGAAGTGGCGTGGCGAGTGCGTCAATGACTCTTAAACAGGACTCTCCAGTGCGACTTCTTGAAAATCGTGGAATTTGCGAAACGGCTCACCAGAGACCTTGCCTCGACCGTCAAATCTAACACCTTCGCCTCGGAGCAATTCAATTTTTTTGGCCGCATACTTCCCATCTTTACCCCAGTCACCATGGAAGCCGCCAATACTTCCATCTGCTGCTAGGACTCGGTGGCAGGGTACCTCGGGAGCAAAGGGATTGTTGCGCATGCCGTTTCCCACTGCTCTTGCAGAAGACTTGAGGTACTCTGATATCGCAGCGTAGGTGGTGTAGCGCCCTCGCGGGACTGAAAGTAGGACGGTATAAAGTCTCTTACGGTATGGGGTTAGTGATGGATGTGACCGAACGCGTCGGAGAACCTGTTTAAGTTCCTCGTCGTCTGGCTTCTGTGCGTTCGTTTCCGATTTTTTCTCACTTGTAGCGTGTCTAACTTGCGAAACTTGGGGCTGCCAGAGGTCCAATGTCGACTGCTTTTGTTCCGTTTTTTGCTTCTTTCTAGGCGATGGAACACTGGCTCCCTCCCCATCTCCGAAAACGCGTTTGGGGGCGCCGGTGCTTGATGTTTCCTGCCTCTCTTGCCGTGGGGCTGGTTTGGTTGTTGTTAAGCTGTACTTCGCTCGGTTCTTTCCTCTGCACCTCAAGCTGATCTCATCCAACTGACAAAGGTCGACATCCCCAGCCAAGATCCTCAGGCCCAGGGTGATTGCTTTCTGCAGTTGATGCTCGTCCATGTTTCTCACCGCCGGCTTGGGTAATATCTTATCCCATTGCTGCTGACCGTCACCAATCGCATTGTCGAGGATGATTCGCGCAAAACAATGGTCAAGAGTGACGGGCCACTTGAACTGACTTGGATCTCGCGCTTTGGCCAGCTTGGGAAGAGTCTCGGAATACAGGGTCTTCCATTCTTCCCGTAAAAGTTCTATGTCGGGCATTATGAGGGGGATGTCCTTTGTAGAGCCATGAGCTTCACGAGAAATGTTCGAGTCGTCCAGGGGTGGCATGAAGAGGAGACATGCTCGACATGGCAGGCCATGGAGAGTCGAGTCCCGCCGAGTCGGGCGAGCATTATGAGCATTTCGCGCAGAAAGCGAATGTACCAAACAGCAACGAGAATGACGTAACGCGTCCTGCGCGACGCGTGACACGTGAATGTCAATGCGGCCTTCACGCTCCACGCTTGATCTTTCCAGTCTTGCACGCTTCCGTCTCAGTCTCATGTACCACGATCAACAGCTAGATTTGTCTACGCTCACGTCAGAGTCGTCAGTATGGCTTCGTCGCCAGTTTCGCCTTCCATCGTGGGCTCGCCCCGGAGCACGACCTCCATATTGACCCCGACTCGAAAGGTTCAGGCTCTACTCGCGCAGTTCAGCGACTCCGAGTCTGACAACAATGCCCCGGCTCTTCTACAAACCGGGCAGGAAACCGCTGTCTCGCAGTCTCATGGTGTAGCGGAAGTGGCGAGGCCAACAGGATCCCCAGACGACTCAGAAGACGAGGACATCCTAGCCCCACGGAGGCTCACAGCCTCTAGGCAAATAATTACTGCTACACCTGATCGATCCCCGCACCACGACCGCAACGATGCTCTGGAAAGTGTCCTGGGAAGGGAGGCGGGCAAAGATGATAAGTTGTTTAGCAATTCAGAAGAGGATGAGACCTGGGGACTGCGCCATACCGCCAACCTCGAGGGATCCAACTCTGGATCCCGATCTCCTTCACCCTTGTTCTTTCCTTCACCCGACGGCCATAAGTCGAAATTTCTTGCTCTTGTCGAAAAGCATAGAAAACAACGGCAAGAGAAGGAGGCGCTAGAAGCTGAAAAGCGTGCCATGCAACTGCAAAGCCTCAAAGCCCAAAAGCAGGGACAAAGGAAACCACGTGGATCCAGTCCTGCAGACGATACCGGAGAAGATAGCGACGTATTGGAAGAGACTGGGGGGAATAGATTGTCAAAACAAGCGCGTCCTACCCGCAAAGCGAGTAAGAAAGCCCTTGAAGAGATGAATCGAGAGACTCAACGGATTAGTCGAAACATGCAACTTGCACATCAGGCACGTACCAAGAAGAAGATTAGCAAGGACAGCTTGCTGGCCCGATTCAACTTTCCTGTGGCAGCTTCAAAGACTGAAAGAGACCACGAACTCTCCGCTACAAGCAGTTCCAGGGCGCCATCAGAGAACGAAGCCGAGAACAGGAACGACACTCCACCCACAAGTCCCCCTGCAGGTCTTGTCAGCCCGAAGCTATACAAGGGCAAAGAGAGGGCCAGTTCGTTGGAACCGCTCGAACAAGCGGTGCGCACCCTTTCGAGGACGATGCCCGGCTCTAACGAGATCGGCGAACAGCCACTGGCACCCTCCGTCAAGCCGTTGAAAGAGCCGGGAAAATTCAAAATCTCATCTTTTCAAGCAATCAATTCCGATGACGATGAGTCTGGTTCGGACCTGGAGGTCATTACATCTCGAGCCGATAAACGCAAGTACGCTGTATTTGAACACCTGCGAACAAGGAAAGCCAAAGAGGCTCCCTCGCATATAGCACTACGGTCCTTGGCGAATCTGATAAAAGACGATCGCAAGCGTTCTGGTAGTGCGGCAGAAGTGGAAGCGCATCTGCGAAGATTAGCTCGCGAACAAGCCCAACAGGAGAAACAACACAGACTTGACGAATTGATGGCGAAAGGTGTAGTAATACAGACGGCGGAAGAGCGTGAGAGAGAGCAACAGGAAGTGGAGGATCTGCTCGAGCGGGCACGACAAGAGGCTGCTGAAATCCAGAAGCGAGAAAAGGCTGCGGCCAAAAAGGAGGGCAATTACACCAAAGACGACCTCGATGATGAAGAGGAAAGTGATGATGAAGACTTTGCCGTTGAAGATGACGATGGAGATAACGAGGACTCGGCGGAAGACGACGATGTTGACGGGGGAGATTCTGAAGATGAAGAGCCCGATGAGATTGAAGGAACTGGACAGGACGCGGGCAGTTGTCTCGACAACGAAGCTGAAGAACATGATTCAGCCGAGTCGTCGTCTGCAGAAAGCCCAGCCGAGATGGACAACGACGCCTCTGACGATGCAACTGAGGACCTGCCACCCGTCAACTTGGTCCCACGAAAATCCCGACTGAACCGAGTTGTCAGTGACGATGAGGAGGGTCATGAAGATCAGCTGCCATCCCCTGAACTTCCTGCACCTGCGAAGACTCCCCAGACTTTGACTCGCTCGGCGCGAAAGCAGATCCCTGGCCTACAGATGTCGGACGACCTGCCCATCGGCTTGACACAAGCCTTCGACGCCACGATGGCAGATTCACAGAGTCAGGAGTTGCCGTTCAACAAGGATCACGACAGCCTCCAAATGAGCGCGGACCTCCCATCGCCCAATATCGCCATGGTGCCCAAGCTTTATCGACTCGACTCAATTGACGTGATCACCGACAGCCAGCCTGCTTCTCAGACGCAGCCAGTGAATGTAAACCTCTCGTTTTCTCAATCAGACATCGTCCCACAGTCACCGGCTATACGCTCAGCGGCCGATGGGATGGACATGACCCCGCCACAGCCACAGTTTGAGCCAACGCAGGATGGCGGATATGTCCTAAGCCCCTTTATGGGTAACCGCTTCGCGACCGAGACCCCTCGACACCCCCTGCCACACTCCAGTGTGGACACTATCGTTTTGGCCAATGATTTGCAAGATAGCCCCATCATGCAGAGAAAGAGCAGACTTAGACGCGGCCGTGCCACGATGAATGATTCAGATGACGAAGCAGCGGAGGCGAAAGACTCTTCAGCTTTCGTTGTGATGCAACGCGCCGCCGCCAAGCAGTCTCGGGAAGCATTTGATAAGCAGAAGTCGCGAGCACGTGAAGCAGTTGATGATGCCGCAGAAGAGTCCGAAGATGAATATGCCGGCCTTGGTGGAGCGAGCGATGACGAGATCAACGACGAGGAGAACGAGGATGATCGAAGGATGATTGATGAAGACACGCAGGTTGGAGTTGGAGATGAAGCTAAACTGGCCAAGCTCTTTGCGGATCGGGAACGTCAGCAGGATGAGGCCGCCGTTTCTAAACTATTGAAGGACATCACGACCGGTGCACTGCGGCGGAAGCGTGGTAACGATGACCTGGACTTGTCGGACGAGGAAGATGCCTTGATGCGACGGAGAGAAGCGAAGAGAAGAGAGTTCGCCAAGATGCGCCGGGAATTGCTGAAGGACGAAGCCGTGGGGAAGATTGCTGAAGATAAGAAGAAAGAAGCCTTTCTCCGGAGCATCGAGGACCGGCCGAACAGTGACGACGACGACGACTTTGAACGCCCAGAAACCCAGCCCGAGGGGGACTCAGAGGGGACGGATAGCCAGAATATACAGTCGAGGCAAAGGGCCGAGGACAATACATTTCAGCGATCGAGCGATACAGCTAACCTGCCACTTGCGGCTACAGCAGCGTCAAAGCTGAATCAAGGCGTACACGTGGGTCGTCGAAACGGCATACATATCAACAGAAAACCGGGAACTTTGGCTGAGATTCGCGAGTCCGTCTTCTTCCTCATTGAGGAGCCGGACTCCCAAGCAGGGACCGTTGATCTAGGCCTCTCGGACTCAGAAGACGACGCCGAAGCGTATGTTGACCTCGATCGCCATCTCCAAGCTGCCGAAGCAGATGAGAATGCTGCAGACGCAAATGATCTCGGCGACTTTATCGTGGACGACGACGATGACGGCCAAGCCGAGGAAGAAACGATGTTCAAAAAGCCCGCCCTGCCCGCCTCCGACTCTCGCGCGCCTTTCTCGGACCGCCGTACCAAGGAACGAGTCAACGTCGTCAATCGTTTAAGCATGCTCCGTCAGCAATCTTCCTCTGGCTCTTCTGGTAGCACCAAAATGGCATTCTATACGTCGACATCTTCTACCAACAGCTCTTTCAGCAAAGTACCCGCTCTCTTACGACGAGCAACCACGAATTCAAGCTTGGGAAGCATGGCAGGCAGAGACGAGAATGTGTCTGCGACGGGAGTCGTCACGAACAAGACCGAGCGCGGGAAAGCCAGTGACGAGAAGACATTTGTTCGGAAAGGCACAGGCGGAAGGAGGAATGCGGTCAATTATAGGCCGACGGTGAGAGAGGAGAAGATGTCTCAACGAGCCGGAGTAGCAAAGCAAGCTGCAGCAAAGGCGAAAAAGGGGGGGTTCCTCGGTGTCTTGTTTAACGGCGGGAGCTGGAATTAGAGGAGTGATGGTCTAGTAGGAGTGATGGATAGTCGGGTAGTGATTATTATCAAGTTGCTCTGTCCTCTTCAACGGGAGAGATCCAATTCCCACGACCTAGACCTACTGTCTCCTTCATTCGTGTTCCTTTTCTGCTAATTCGAACCATCATTCAATCCACATCTCGCAAGTCATCAAGCACTCAAGTTCATGTGCAGGAACGCTGCCATTGCATTCACTATGCTCGCAAGAGCAAACAGCTCCTACATGTGGAAGCCAGCGCTCTTGAGGCCGTGACCCACAACAGTTTTCAACGACGAAATTCGCCGGGTTTGTGACGGAAATCAATTCCGAGATTACCCCTGACTATTCCTAATCCGTACTCGCAAGCTATGCTTGAGTGTGGCCTCGCCAACGTTGATTATGTTCTGCGTTGCCTTGCTATCGGGACCAAATATGCATCATTGATCTAGGATAGTAGCCATGGAGTTCTCAGAGAATATTCTTGTGCTATTGAATGATCAAAAGTGATTGCGGAGGGCGAGCGTCTCATGCGACTCATGGCAGAATTACCTACTGGGTGATGGATGGACTTTCAGCACCTCGTTCCATCCAGCTCGTCAGAGACGATATCGGTTACGATGCTCGTCTGAGGAAGATGCTGGGCAATACACATGCTGCATTGTGTTCGCTCACTGATGACTTGCTCTGAAAAACACTGGCAGCACAAAGGCAGATTTGCCCACAGTGCCGTTCTTACTTCGTTTGCTGATCATGGGTTCACATCGGGCATTGCGTCTGCCCTCCAGCACTGCTACCAGCTGAAGAATGAGGAGGAGGAGGGATATACTGAGGATGGAGCTCTATGGATGTTGTGATGTTGAGATGAGTGTCCGCCAGCCACCGCGTGTTCATTGTTAGGCACGCGAGACGACCGACTGATTGACCGCGGGCTGCCGGACCTCCTGAAGACAGGTACCTCGACACTGAGACCATTGAAGCATCGTCTGCACGGCGACGGCATTGTCGTCGCGTGTAATGCCAAGCCCGGCCACTGCAATTCACCCACATTGAGATTGAGATTGGTGTGTCTTGCTTCCTGCCGCTCAATTTTCCCTCGTCTCGTCCTCACCCCGTCTTCATTATTCTTGCCATTACTAGTCTGCGACGTCGTCTATTCAAGTACACAAAATGAGCGGCTGGAACAATACCGCTGCGGCACCAGGTAAGCCCCCGTTTCGTTTCTTCCTCCACCTCACAACCGCCTGAGAGAGCACCATGATGTACAGTCTTCTTTTCAGCAAAAACAAGCGTTCTACCAAACCTTGCTTCAAGTACCCTGACCTCTGGATGATTGAAGAAACCCCTAAACCCTGTCAGAGCCCATCCCCACTGCTATCTCACCAGTGAACGAACGCTGACTTGAGTCTCCAGCCAACCAGGACTGGGATACTAGTGCTGCAAGTTGGAATGACGGCACTCTTGACGCTGTGGCAGCTACAGGTGACGATGGCTTCGGAGCTGATGCTGCTGGCGATGGTGGTAACAATGACCGTGCGTGCCGCAACTGCGGTCTAGGTAAGTTTGAATCCCATCTGAACAGATGCAGGATTCCTGGCTAATGATCTCCAGAGGGTCATTTCGCCCGCGATTGCACAGAGCCACGCAAAATGGGTGCTTGCTTCAACTGCGTAAGTCAACCCATAGCTGACATCCCCCCTGCTTCTAGACTATTGACGCGTCACAGGGCCAGGAAGGTCACGTAAGTCGAACCTATTGTTGCCTGCACCGGTCACTGGACTCACATTTCCTCCCAGTCCAAAGCCGATTGCACCGAACCTCGCAAATTCAAAGGCGAGTGCCGCAACTGCAACCAGGAAGGCCACATGGCTAGCGATTGCCCTACCCGTGTCGTTACATGCAAGAATTGCCAACAGGAAGGTGAGTTGAGCCAAGCGAGCCTTCTCTCTTGGAAAATGCGCTGACTCGGTTCATATCCCAGGCCATGTAGCCATCGACTGCAAGAACGCCAAGGTTCTCGACAATTCTCGCGTGGCCGAGAAGAGCGAGGATGAAGCGTGGGCCCTGCTTCAACAAGCCAGCGAGGAGCGCGACATTGGTGACTTCAAAGAAGCAGTCCAGATCCTTTCCAAGGCCTGCCCAGACTACACCTACCCCCAGCTTGAGAAAGAGTTCCGCGCCCGCGAGTTCAGCATCTACCTGATTGCGATGGAGAAAGATCATGCCGCGGCTGGGATGGAAACATGGACCAACGTCAACCTGCAAGGCGACATCGGCAAAAAGTACGCAGTCAGCTACTTCCTCTCGGACAAGCCTGAGCGTCTAGCGCTGGTCGACAAATGGCCTGCTTCTGCAGAAGAGAACCTCGCTCGTTTGGCCGATGCTGGGATTCCTCTTAACCGTGGCGTTGAGAAGTGCAGCAACTGCAACAAGCTGGGACATACTGCTCGTCGCTGCCCTGATGAGAAGATGGCCAGCGTCCAGCCTGTCGTCGCCTGCTACCTGTGTGGTGAACAAGGCCACCGTGTCCGTGACTGCGCCATGGAGCGCAAGAGCACCAGTCGTGCCTGCAAGATCTGCGAATCCGAAGACCACATGGCCAAGGTACATCTCATGTCTGCCACTCTCCAGACGCTCTTACAACCAACTAACCATGTGTCTGTGCAGGACTGTCCGAACAAGGAGAAGCGCACCTGCCGCAACTGTGGTGAGGAGGACCATAAGGCCGCCGACTGCCCTAACCCGAAGAAGATCACTTGCAACAACTGCGGCGAGGAGGGTCACATACGAGCTGTGGGTTTCCCCTTCCAAACCCCGCTTATTACATTTCTCATCATTTCGCTTCTCGCCCGCTGACACATTTCCAGGAATGCCCCATGCCGCGCAAGAAGATCAACTGGGCCGAGGTCACGTGCAGCAAGTGTCAGCAGAAAGGCCACGGACGTGCTCGCTGCCCTGAGGCCGATCCCGGGGAGAAGCAAGTCGCCGGCGCGAGTGGCTTCGATACAGTCGACAGCGGTGCTGACGGTGGCGGTTGGAATGCCCCTGCCAACGCTAGCTCTGCGCCAGCTGAGTGGGAGATTGCGCAGCCTAACACTGCGGCAGCTGGTTTCGCTGATGCTGGCTGGTAAGAAAAGCACACACACCTTGCATTCATGACCCATAGCAGCAATGCGCGACGAGACACGACGGCTTGTGGAGAGATGACGAGAGAATGATCATGCAAGGAAATGAATGAGCATGGCAATGCCTCCCTGCCTCGGCCTGGTCCAGGTCACGCACCCACGGCAAAC
Organism: Cladophialophora carrionii CBS 160.54; assembly: GCF_000365165.1. Lineage (NCBI taxonomy): Eukaryota > Fungi > Ascomycota > Eurotiomycetes > Chaetothyriales > Herpotrichiellaceae > Cladophialophora > Cladophialophora carrionii. Next base: position 3,257,222 of record NW_008481828.1, read on the forward strand.
GAGGAAGCTCTAGCCAGCAGCTAGTGTTCAGACAGTCACAATGAGGTTGAAATGCAATCAAATTTGCTAATTACTGCAACAATGATACCGGCAGTACTGCACTGAACCATCCCGTCCTACAAGTCCTGGTCCCACTAATCCTACCATGTCATCTGTTCCCTATCGTGATGGACCTCGTATCGCTGCAACGCCCAGCCTCACTTCGTGGCCATGGCACACTTGCCGAGGTCCCTCGCCGTGGCCTCCGCGCCGGGACTGATGTCAAAATCGAAAATATCCATAGGCAGGCCGATGGTCGTGCAGGCGTTGGGGATGTCCACGATCCCCGCGACGTGGCCCTCGATGGGGATGCAGCTCAGCATCAGGTAGATCTGGTAGTCCGAGTAGCCGTAGCGGCGGAGGTATTCGATGACGCGCAGGCAGGACTGGCGGTACGCGACCGTCGCGTCCATGTAGTGCTGCTTGCCGTGCTCGTCGACGGAGAAGCCCTCGAAGTAGAGCATGCGGCCTGGGGAGAATTGTCTGGACCAAGGGGGCGCGGGGAGGGCGCGCGGCGTTAGTGCCGTCATAGATTAGGGGGTGTGCTCATTAGGACTGGATGCGAAATCTAAATGCAGAAACACAAGGCACAAACATAAAAGAACAATAAAACAATGGATGATAAGTGATGAGTGATGAATGATCATCAGAGGATGGGATTCAAACGGGCTCGGAAACGCAAACGCTGTCTTAAGAACAACTCGACTTACGGTTGCACAGGCCCAGGGATGTAGATGGGCGATTTCCCTCCTTGCATGCCGAGTTTCTTCTGCCCGTCCTTGATCACCTCGAACTTGATGGTGATGATGCCGGCGATCTCGATGGCGCCGCAGAACGAGATCTCGCCGTCGCCCTCTGTTGTGCGTAGTTAGCTTGCGAGCGTGTGCATGTTGCATACAGTACAGCATTTGTGGGTTTGGATGGGGGGAGAAGCACCGCAGGGTAGTAGGAGGGTCACCACGTACGCGAAAAGTGCAGGTCTCCGACGGAGAACTTGGCGCCCTTGACATGCACGGGCAGATAGACTTTGCTTCCGCGCGACAGATTTTTAATGTCGCAGTTTCCGCCGTGTTCGGGGCGGCCGGGGATGGTGCGTGCCCCTTCCTTGCCGACTTTGGCCTTTGTGTCTTCGTCGGCGCTGCCGGCGTGCACGTTCTGGGGCTCGGGCGGCTGGGCGACAATGCGCTGCAGCGAGGTGGTCGAGATGAGCTCCGCTTCGCGCTTGTTCCATTCGGCGAGGATCTCGGGGGACGGCGCGCAGCCCAAGATGCCCGGGTGGATGAGGCCGGCGAAGCGCACGCCGGGGATGTGGCGTGACGAGCAGAAGATGCCCTCAAAGTCCCAGATTGCTTTGGCAGCCTCCGGATAGATCTCGTCGAGGAAGCCACCCCCGTTGTCCTTGTGGAAGACGCCCGTGAAGCCCCAGGGTTGGTGCTCGAAAGGTTGCACGTCCTGGATTTCCACCAGCAGCACGTCGCCTGGTTCGGCCGTCTCGATCTCGAAAGGCCCGGAGAGGTAGTGCACCTGGGTGAGATCGACGTTCACGATGTCGTCGGCGTCGTCGGTATTTTTGATCTGTCCGCCTGTCCAGTCGAGGCATTCGATCTTGACCGTCTCTCCGTTCTTGATGGTTCCGCAGAATGGGACTGGTGGGCGACCTTAGTCAGATGACGGGAGCTGTGTCGCCGCCGAGCTTACCATCAGGATGCCATCTGTTCTGTAGTTCTGCGTCAGCCACTGTTACGGGTGTTCGGTCCGGGAACCCATGCTGCTCACATGCAGATATGGTTGGTCCTTTGCCGGTTTGTCGAGATCGACCTTGAGCGCGGTTCTGATTGGGCCTGGCATGACTGCAGACGTTGAGTAGGGCTGCGAACTGGTGATCGAAAGGACTTGTAACAAACTGGATGGACGGAGGGGAGCTCAACTACGAGTACTCGTGGCAGGGCAAGCTAGATCCAGCTCTCATATCAACATTGTGTTTACTTTGCGGGGCCAGAGGCATCAGCATACCTATTACCCTATTACCCCTCATGATAGTGATAGGCACTTGTCCGTGGCTTGCATGTCGCCTCCGTCATCGATTTGGTGGAAGGTCCTTGGTGCTCTTGTGGACTCCAGATAAGACAATTCTGAGGTCCAATAATGGCCATTCGGTTAGACCAGGAAGGGCAGCCATGCTGGACGAACGGACGATGCTTCCCCGCTGTGCCTGGAGGAGTCTTGAAGTTACGTAGGAGATACGTGAGAAGTGGTGGAGGATTCGAGCGCCGCCGAATTGCGTGAGGGACGCGTTCGTGGTTTGTTCGTGCGCGGGCGGACTTCTCCTTCTCATTAGCTGACGGCAAGAATCTAGACCGAGGAGAGCTCGAGGGCGACGCGAGTCTGTCGAGCTGGTGCGCATGCTGAAAGACTAGGAACAATATTCCCATCGATATCGCCGCAGGTCACCTGGTATCCTGCTCTGCCACCAGGGCTGGTGTCGACGTCCCAGTGCCAGCCTCGGAGATGGTCGGGGTGTCCTTCTTCGGTGGACTGGTATCTATCTCGATGGTGACCTGGCTCATTCAGCATCGACATACCTACATCCCGTGGTGGTTAATAGAGGAAGGTCTTACTGGGCCGTCGTTGACAAGGGCAACTTGCATCATTGCCTGGAAGACACCGTCTGAGACTCTATCGACACCATGCAACTCTCTAACGCGGTTCACAAAATAGTCATAGAGCTCTTTGGCGAACTCTGGCTTAGCAGCTCCGTAGAAGTCGGGCTTGTTCCCCTTGCGTGTATTCGCCATTAGGGTAAACTGCGAGACGCAAAGAATCTCTCCCTCGACGTCCTTGACACTCTTCTTCCAATGGGACCCGCTCTCGTCCGGCCAGAGCTTCATCTTGACGATCTTCGACGCCATGGAGTCCGCATCCCTCCTCGTGTCATTTGGTCCAATTGCAGCCAAGACGAGTATGCCTTTGCCAATGGACGAGACCAGCTGATCATTGACTGTCACCGAGCTCGACAAGACTCGCTGCAAGATGGCCTTCATCTTGGTGAGCCTGGTCACACGGGCGGAGTGATCCTTTGGGACGCGATTGATAGCACAGACGCGTCTGGATGCTAGAAGCCGATGCAGACTAATAGTGATCACGACCTCATGCTTTCGAAAACAGCAAGAAGAATGTGACCGGCAGATACACTGGCCTTAGCAGTCACATGAGCAAGGGGGATAGCTGCAGGACCATGTATCTCACATCCGCCGGTAGCTTGTGGGCATCTGTAACCGCAAGTGAGAATTCGATGAAGATGAGATGAGCAAAACTCCTTGCCTTGACTCACTGTGCCTTTTGTCTCATTTCTCATGCCTGTGTGAAGGAAAAGGAAAAGCGTGATCCGAATGACGCCAAGAAATAGACTAGTCCAGAAACGGACTAGTCAGGCTGCGAACCTGCTGCGCTCTGCGGCTGGCGGTGCCGCAACTGATGTGAACAAGAGCGCGTATCAAAGGAGAAGCCAGGCTGTGAATCCATTCCAACGACCAAACATCCGATGCGTTCCCTAGTCCCGCAGTAGATCTGTGATCCGTCCCTTCTACCTCTGCGACTCAACCATGGCATCACGGAAGACGCAACAAGAAATCGACAAGACCTTCAAGAAGGTCGACGAGGGCATCCAGGCATTCGAGGCCATCTACGAGAAGATCTACTCCTCCCAAAATGCCGCCCAGAAGGACAAACTGGAAGACAACCTCAAGAAAGAGATCAAGAAACTGCAGAGATCGCGGGACCAGATCAAGACGTGGGCGGCCGGCAATGAGATCAAGGACAAGTCTGCCCTGCTGGAACAGCGCAAGCGGATAGAAAAAGTGAGCCTCTAAGGTTGCAATACACGGCCAAGAAGCGACTGACTGACACTGATGACAGTGCATGGAGATATTCAAAGCCGTCGAGAAGGAGATGAAGACTAAAGCCTTCTCGAAGGAGGGGCTGTCGCAGAACGTCAAGCAAGACCCGAAGGAGCGGGAGCGGGAGGAGCTATGCGACTTCCTATCCGATCAATTGGACGAGATCAACAGAATCCTGACTGAGGAGTTGGAGCCCGAAGCCGGCAATCTGCAAGCCGCTCTCAAGAAGAAACAGAAGGACAACTCCAAAGCCGACCGACTGGCCGAAATCGAGACCATGACAGACACATACAAGTGGCATGAATCAAGGCTACAACTGCTGCTACGGTCGCTACAGAACGGCAACGTCGAAAATGATTTGGTGGCAGCAATCAAATCCGACATCGAAGAGGTGGTCAGGGAGGGCCGCGAGCCGGACTTCGATCCCGACGCCTACGAAGGAATCTACGATGACTGTAATCTCGACAGTGAGGAGGCCCAGTTTGGTCTAAACAACGATGTCGACAGGATATCGTCTCAAGATACCCAGTCGATCCAAGAAGACGTCGAGCCCGAGGCAAATCCGCTCAAGAAGACAAAGTCCGAGCCGCATACAGCCGTACGTCGACCTTCTACTCAACTCAAGTCACCTCTGCCAGCACTGGCAACGTTGAACACTATGCCACCGCCACCGTCAATACCCAAAGACACCACAATGAAGCCTGCGCCGATCCCCAATCGACCGCCCGGAGAGACTCTGAAGTACGCCTCAGCTGCGGCCGCAGCAGCAGCAAGCGACAAGAGTGGAGTGGGTATCGCTCCCCTTCCTCCACCAGTCGCGACGTCTTCCGCACCACCATCACATCCACTGCCTGCCCCTGTCAAGACATCTGCAGCCACTTCGCCAGCCTCGGTGCCAGCGCAGCCGGTGGAGAAGACTGCCTCGCCAGCACCTGCCGCGGTGAGCATGGATGGTTCAGCATCACAAGAGCAATCCAATCACTCCAAGTCTCCAACCTTAAGCTCCACCAGTGCTCCGGCCCCAAGCGTTCCCAGCAGCATTCCTCCCACACCAGCAATGGAAAATTCCGAGGCAGTCCAAGAACCCGTTATTGCGGACGAGATTCCCACGACGAATGGCAACGTCCATGAAGACCCGTCGGCGGTGGAGTCCATCTACCATCTTCCTCCTGGACTTCAAGATCTGCTGGACTCGTTCGAGACCACAAAGACTCGAGCTGCACAGCCGCCTTCACAATTGGCGAGGCTACTGCAAGCTTCTCAGGAGACGTGTCCAGAGCCTGCTGATAGCGACAGACCCCAGTACTACCGACCAACTTTCAAGTACAACACCCCGGCGCATTATCCTCAAGACCCACTACCCATTTTTGACGACCCAGCCTTGTATGAGAATCAGCGGCTGGAAACCGACACGCTGTTCTACATATTCTACTATCGGCAGAATACATATCAGCAGTGGCTGGCAGCGCGCGCGCTCAAGAATCAAAGCTGGCGATTCCACAAGCAGTACCAGACCTGGTTCCAGCGGCACGAAGAGCCCAAGCAGATCACGGAGGAGTTCGAGCAAGGGACATATCGCTTCTTCGACTATGAGAGCACCTGGTAGGTGTCGACCCAGACCCAGTGACGATCGTTTTCTAACTTGCGGCAGGATGAACCGACGGAAAGCAGACTTCAAGTTCGTGTACAAGTTTCTCGAAGATGATTTGTAGTCGATCACTCGGCGGCACGCTGCCCGTCGGCACGTCGCATACTTCTTAATTTGCGAACCTGGAGGTTGGCTGTCACCTCCTCAAGAGTCAACAGAGCTCTCATTCTGCAACTCGTTCTGGGGTATCCATGCGTCTTCCGTCGCCTAGAGTGACTCCGTTCTGCCCTACACGGGACCATGCTGGGGCGTGCTGTGCAAGGTGATAGTTGCGTTTCACTCGCTTGAGCCCGGTGATGTACTCCCACGTGCAGATGGCAGCCTGGAAGCCCGTGTCTCGCCTCGCCTCGCCTCGCCTCGCCTCACTCTGGTGCTACACATCCAAGTTTGCCTTGCGAGCCTGTACTAAAGACAAACAACGCGGCTGTGGAGGTAAAAAGAGGCAACCACCTAGTCCCGGATGGGCCTAGCGCGGGTATCGGCCAATGACGTCCGACGCCATGACGAGCTTCAGCCTCAACTTCCTTCTCCGTCCCTCGTAGTTCGCAATTTCAATCCCACCCACAGAGCGTTTGGGCCGCAGGAAAAAGGCAACCTGCTGCTCTGGTGAAGAGGTTCATTGCAGCACAGCCAGCCTTCTTGCCGCGGGTGAACTCTGAAACTCCCTCCTCAACTGCCCTTGGGGGAGTTTCGGGCTTCCTCTCCACCTAGTCAGCTCCCCAACTTTGGGGGCTGTCAAGGTCCATACCCTCGATACCATCTTCCGCTATCTTTCTGTCGCGACTGCTCGCCTAACCCGCTCCACCAGGCTTGAAGTCCACCTCGTGGGCCACCTTCTTCCCTATCTGGCCCACAGCGGCGTGCGGCGGACAATTCAAATATTGAGGCAGTGTTACCAAGGGAGCCGCGACTCCGATGATGCTAACTGCCTCACAATGAATAGAAGCAAACATGCATTGTGACGGCTTGACGAGGCCCCTCAACTCACCTGGTTCCTTGCACGAATCATGATGGTCCAGCAGGAACTGGAAGCAATGCTGCGGGCGCAGCCTCCCGGGACAGCCTCACCAGCCGCGTGAAGGGGATGATTGGCTTTTTGAGTATTCTCGAAGAGACTGTGCCGCCTATTATACTCCTAAATCCACCGAACACGAGAAGCATCAGGGAAAGAGCTTGGCTGCTAGTTTGGTCTGTGGTCTCTTGCAAACAGTATCATGTGGCTCCCTGTCCCGATCGTCATGTCGGAACCGTGTATCGTTTCGCGCTAAATCTGCATCGTACAGCTTGGAGGTGTTCCACCCCCTGCCAATCAGCCGTACTGTCCAGGACTCTAATTGGGCTCCGGGACAGGGTCGGCAAGAGAGCGTTCTGGGTCACAGTCCCAAGCCTGCCAGCCCTGCTCTCTCTCTCTCTGTGTACCGCTCTCGCCAATTACACGTTACAGCGTCCCTTCACAGCACAGTATGAGTTTGCCTCGTCTCCCGAAGCGGAGTTTGGCGGGAGAATACTTCAGAGAGCTCTTCTCCTCTGACCTTCGACTCAGCGTTCGCATGAGGCTGAAACCCCCGGCTTGAGCTGTCTGCGACATTTGTCTTGGGCATCGTTTCGTTGGGCATCTGCTGTTCCTGCTTGGAGTCGAGCGTTCTTGGTTATCATCTGCTAAATCACAGAGGCTGCCTCTTCGGATTCTAGCAGTCGTGCGAGTGCCATGGCAACTCTTGGGCACCATGACTTCGGCCGTGGGCAGCTCACTCAGGACGTCTTCCTAGCCCAACATACATTCTCTATGGCTTCCACTGCACCATCTGGTATGTCTATGAGTCTGCCGACTACGATGGCATACGAGCAGGAACATTGGAATCGAGGCAGCAGCTACTACACTCCACGATCAATAGCCCCTCATCCTGGCTATTTCCCGACTTTCGCGCCCCATGACTATCCTCAGGGAGAAACTTATGCCATCTCCAGCAATTCGACCAGGGCGAGGGGTCGAAGCGGTAGCGGAGCGAGTACCGCCAGCGCGGGCTACACTATTGTCAGCCCGGCAACGGCACCCACTTCCCCTCTCCTCCTGCTGAGTGGAGCCGGAAGACATTGTCAAGCAACACACGGTGACCAGATCACTCAAACAGAAGGACTAACATCAACTTCTCCTAAACAACCATACTCTAAGCAAGTCAAGCAGGAGCCCCTGTCTGTCGAAGGAACCAAAGCAAAGTGCCTCGCTAACGTCAAGTAAGTACTGATCTGCTCGTCTCTCCTTCATAGTGGGGAAATTGCGTGGTCTACAACCTCACGGCTTTCCTCTTTCACGTACTGGTCGACGCTGCTTTGTCGCGTACCTGCGAGCGACATACTAAGAGTTGGCAGGACCATTGTCGACGATCGTATGTTCTGTCAACATCAAGACTGCCTAGACGAGCACGGGCGTCCCAGAAAGTTCTTCAGCCGCAAAGCCGATGTCACAAGGCACCACAAGTCCCGCCACGACATTACATACATTGATTGTCCCAAGAGAAACTGTGAGAGGAAAGGGAGGCAAGGCTTCACCAGGCGAGATCATCTTACTGAGCACCTCCGAGGCTTCCACATGGAACTCATTGCTAAAAGACACAACAAAGTCAAAAGGAAGGAGCAAGATTCGAACGAAGACAGCAACGGGTCAAACAGCTCGGCAGAAGATCTCGCGTCCACAGATTCTACCGTCGAGCTGCTGCATGCTGCCTGTTCTCGAAAGCTGAGCCTCGGAGGTCAGGGCGACCAAGACTTTAAGCAAGAATTCCAAGCCTCGTCAGACGAAGAGGCCGAAGACAGCTTCTTCGTAGAGGATGACTACCAACCGTCGACCACCCAACGTCCCCGAAACGGCCTCCACAATCTCGCCAACAAAACGAAAGGGAGACGAAACCATCCATATCAGCGCAGGCCAAGCCAAGCCCAGCAGACCCAAGGTGATTCGTCCGAAGCCAACATGGCACATCGTGGCTCTCTCTCGCCGGAGTTTGTGGCTCCCAGGATGACACCTCATTCTCCCGTGTATGCGACCCACGCTGGCATGAGCGGGCTATACACAACCAGCCATATCATGTCGCCGATGTACACTACAAACCATGACATGGGTCCTTTCTACGCCTCTTCCATGGCCCAAACTTACCACGGCTTGCCGGTTCCACATCAGCCATCATATCGAGAGACGCATTCTGACGACTTTCAATTCTAACCTGTTGCAATTTTGAGTCCACTTATTCTTCGGATCTGACCTTGGGTGTCACGGAGTCTGTGTTCACTTCCTCGGACTGTGGCCGTGGTGGGAAGTAAGACCTTCGACAGTCTTCCATTGTACATCACCCGCGCTCGCCGACCAAATGAGTCTCAAGAGGTGGAATGATTTCTTTTACTCTACCAAATCCGTCTCATCGTATCCGACCAAGACATTCGCTTCAATCCAAGCTAAGAGCCTGGGTGCCTTTGAACCCGCCCTCGGAACGAAGACGCGGCAATGACAAGCACCGACGGCCTGAAAAAGTACAAGACATGGCGCTGCAGAAGAAGAGCCCACACGTACTGACAGGATGACAACGACCAAGAGCAGTTCATTGCTAGGGGCACACTACTACCGAGTGCTGCCGCCACCCCTGATAGTCTGCACATCAAGGCCGACAAGCAAGACGAGACAATGACCAGAGAGAACCTGCCTGACGACAAACGGAGTTCACGCAGGACATGACTTTACGACGCAGAGGGAGCACAGTGAAGGGGTGTCCAGACTGCACCGGGCCGGATTCAAGCGAGCCTGTCTTCCTGTTGAAATATCAAAGATACCCACCGGCTAGTCGGGCGCACAAGGGCTGCCTTATCCTGCCTTACATCCTGCCTGCCTGCCTGATATGATTAACAGTACTAATATTAGCTTGCGTCGAGTTGAGTTACTGTATTGAAGCTGTGCTGGATAGAATATAAGGATAGCCATGATAGCCATGATAGCAATGATAGCAATGATAGCGATGCTTTGTAACGACCACGAGGCAGACTGAGTGTTCATTTCCTCCCCTCCCTCTCCTTGCTCTCTCCTTCATTGAACTGTACACAGTCATGCTCTTGTGAAGACTCTCGATATAGAAGAGGTAAATATTCCTGTCCCCGTTTCTCTTGCACTTCCAGTTATGTTATTGTACAAGTCACAGTTCCAACTGCGCCCGACGCCGACACCGACGGCTTACGCCACGATGGGACTGAGGCTCATACTCAGGCTCAGACTCAACGTTACGCGTGGTCTACCTACATAGTCCTTTCTCTCTTCCTCGCCTCACAGTGCCGTGCCAGTGTCTTGTAACGCAACGAAGCCTGGAAGGCTGGAAGCCTACATACATGTCGTCTTCGCGTCTGACAAGGGGTATCCTTTGAAACTAATGCATTGCTCGAATGTGGATGAAAGTGGCGGAGCAGGGACGGACCTAGAGTAGTAGTAGTAGTAGTAGTAGTAGTAGTAGTAGTAGTAGTAGTAGTAGTAGTAGTAGTAGTAGTAGTAGTAGTAGTAGTAGTAGTAGTAGTAAAAAGGCTGGGACGAGACAAGTTTCTGTACGCTACAGAAGTACGCCTTCTCACTCTTCCGTCCCCGCGGCACGATGATTCCACCGCACGGAGGGAAGCACTACATCGCTGCCTCGCGAATGTGCGTTAGGGGGCCGAACGAAGGTACCCACGTCAAAGGCCAAGTCAGGCTTGGCCTGGCCTGGCCGTGCTCGGTGGAATCCTGGCAGCACTGGAGAGCAGAGCAGAGCAGAGCAGAGCAGAGCAGAGCAGAGCAGAGCAGAGCAGAGCAGAGCAGAGCAGAGCAGACAATCTAGTTCTGCCTTCGCAGTGTCAAAGCTTGTATGTTATTTGTTGTACTGTGCTGTGCAGTGCAGTGCAGTGCTGTGCTTTACTGTGCTCTACTATGCTTCTTGCAGCTCGGGTTGGCATGGATCAAATGATCAAATGATCAACCTTGAACGATTCCTCCTTTTCCTCCCTTAGGCATGATCCACGCCGGGGCTTTGGTTCATCGCGTTCGGGTTGCCGGGTGTCTGTCGAGCTGGGTCCCGTCTGTCACCCTTTCCACAGCCAGCCAGCCCGCCAGTATTTTATCTTCATCTCCATCTCTGTCTTCATCTCATCTTCACCTCTGCCTTTATCTCATCTTCACCTCTGTCTTTATCTCATCTTCACCTCGATTTTCATTTGCGCCTCCACCTAGTTCCTAGCACTCACTCACAACTTCACTTTCCCTTCAAAGTCTTTATACCCGGTCCCCTTGACAAACGTGTACCACCAAGGACCCTGGTCTTTCCTGTCGGCAAGCTTCAAGTACTCCTCCGCGTGGGCCTCGCCGGAGATATCTCTGTACGCGGGTGCGCCTTCGATAGTACGTTCGTCGGCATAGTAAAACCTAGACTCGAGCAAGCGGACAAGACAGTCAGCGTTGGAGCTAAAGGTGATAGCTGAGCTGAGAGCTGGTGGCTCATAGCAGGTAGTTGAAAGCCGTTGACCTCTCACGAACCACCGATCGCATATACACAAACACACATAGCCCCCCACAGCCAGGCAAATCCCTGGATACGATCGACAGAGAGAGAGAGAGTGTGTGGGTGGGGCAAGCAAAACTCACTTGATCCCATCATCCTTGTAGGCATTCTGCTCGACGACGTATTTGATCGCGTACGAGGGGACGACTTTTCCCAGTCCAAAGATCAGCATTTGTGGCAAGGTCGCCGTGTTGAGCGCGTTTCCCGTGAAGATGAAGGTCTTGGAGGCGTCCGGGCCGGCGTTGCGGAACGCCTTTGTCGCTTCGTGCATGGCGACCAGCACCGACGTGCAGTTTACGGCTTGCGACGTTTCATAGTGGCTGATGCTCGAGGGCGTGAAGACGGAGAGACTGTCGGGTGGGTCGGGGCTGAAGAACGCAGCTGGACGCGGTGAGGCGGGTGGTCAGTAGTGGTCATCGGGTCTTCCCAGAGCAAGCAGTAGAAGGAGAAGGAAGTGATATCTGGTTGAGAGGCAGTGTAATGGCGTCGAAAGAAGAAATGTTGGTCCTGTTGGCCCGTTCCTCTGCTCGACGGCATCTGTTGAAGTGCCCACGACCATATCTAGCCATAGTCACGGCCGTAACAAGCTTGGTCTTCTTCCCGTGTCCTCCCTCTTCCTCTCGTCGTGGAGATTCCGTCCGGGCCCAGGGATATTCGACCCCAGACGTCGGGCGAGGCTCACGCATGACAGTCCAGCCAGGCACGAAGCGCATTGAACGCAACAACCGCATGCGTCACCTTCCACCGCCACGCACGCACGCACTCACACACTCATTCACTCACTCACTCACTCACCATTATAAACCACCACGCTCGGCTCGCCGCCAAACTCCTGCCTAACCTTCTCAAACACCTCGGGCACGGTCCCAGCCTTGGACAGATCGACAGTGACGTGCAGATGCGAACCGTCGGGCGTCTGGGGCGCCGTGCGAGACGCACTCGCGACTCTATACCCCTGCGCGGCGAAGGCTTTGGCGGTGTGAGCTCCGACTCTGGCGCCCGAGCCGAGGATGAGCAAGATCTTGGACATGGTTTCGATGAGATGAATGGATGAAACTTTCGCGACTATCTCCAAAGAGATGCGACACGATACTCAAAGACTATGTGACGAGGGATGAGGGGGGGCCAAAGGGCAAGAAAGGGTGGTGGGTGGGAGCTGGGTATAAATACAAGACATCATGATGCTGACCTGACCTTACCAATCGAGTGACTATAGCCAGGCCGTCGCGGTCGGATACATTCACACACGAGTGAGTACTCACGCTCGGGGATAAGGACAAGGACAAAGGACAAGACCCGGCGGACGACACGCGCGTGTACACGGTAGACGAGACGAATCATCGGCCTCTACAGACCGGACGGGATAAACCTGACCCTTTACAACGGTGACTGGGTAGGGGGCAGGTAATTAAGGTATGGCTGTATCTGTGGTGGCCTGGACTCCGTACTTGACCGGACCAGAAAAGAATCTACTCGGAGTAGTAGTAGTAGGAAAATGTTCTGCTCCATCCCATTTGCTAGTGGTAATGACATACTGCACACCCGGCCTTTCCTGAGATGTGCCGTGCCCGTGATACAGTACCTCGATACAGCACCTCTGTACCTCGCCGATGGCGTCACAACTAGCCAGTGATGGTAATAGGATAGAAAAGAGCGTGCCAGCTTAGAAATACATTCTACGAGAGACTCAGAAATCTATGTAATTAGTACTTAACACCGCAGTAATTAGCACCGGTGGATGCCAGAGAGTCTGCGAAAGCGAAGGCGTCGGACGAAACGCTGCGTCGAACGGTCCAAATGTCTCCGTTGGCTTACAGTGAGCAGACACAGTAGAGCATGGACACGGTACACCTCACACTACACTATTTCGGAGCAGGTCAGTCCTTATCCCCGGATGTCCATAGCACGAGAAGACAGGGATGGATACGTATGATGATACGAAGAGTGCTCAGGTAGGTTTTATAGGTAAGTAGACCTGTACTCCGTAGTGTGCGGTGTTCCGTCCTACGTTACCACTACAGCGGCATGTACATGGTGGACGCGAATCTGCTCGATAGTGTCCCTGTTGCCCAGGTCACTCCTTCCACATCTTCTCTGCACCGCATCAGGAACTTCGCCTGCGAGACCGGCAAAAAGTCTCGTATCAGCTGGATATTGATGAAAAATTTGACTGGCGCCCAAGCGTAGGCGACGAAGAGAATGAGCGAGCCGGCTGTGGCTGTTGCTGGCTGCAGATTGAAGTGCTGCTAAGAGGAGTGTGCTGTGAGATGCGTACTGTAACCCCCTTTGGCATCGAACTGCAACCGTATCGATCGAGCGTCTCCCACAACCGGGGCATAAATGCTGTTTCTCCCAGAGATTCGAGCAGTCTGCGAAGAAGGCAGCGAGAGCAAGCTCCAGGATCTTCTCTTCTGTCGTCTCAACACATCCGATACTGCTCAGCAAGCCCTCAGGGTGATGGAAGCCTTACTGCTTCTGGTCCAGATAAGCCGAGCTTCACACAAGTGGCCACGGCTGGTCATATAGCCCACCCACCATCAATGAGCCAGAAGGAAGTAGATCGGGGGTGTTGACGATTTCGTAGGTTGGGCGGCCTGCCTCATAGAGGATTCTGCGCCACGATCTGAGGTTTCCCCTTGGCAGAGTTGAGGACAATTCTTCCATCGCGTTACTAGCAAACACTGTAACTACCATCTCGGTCATTAGCAGGAGAGACGTGGAGACCTTTCTCCCGGTCTCTCTGAGAATTTTCAATGCTCGACGCTCCGTCCTTAGCTCCTCCTTCAAGAACATATCCCGGACACTCAAGAAACGTGTTGTCCATTTCCAGATTCGTTGCCATGAGATGGATATTGTGAGCAAAAATGTTGCAAGCGAATGAGAAGGGCTTGAAAAAGTACCCGTGGAACCTCGGGTGGTGACCAAAAAGTGTTTAGATGATCATCTGTCGAAATGGTCAGCGTCTCCAGAGAAAATATCTTAACTTGGCAGTCACACCGTCGATATGTTGACTCGTTCCAGATATCCTTCTGCACGAAAAGAGAGCCGTGTATTACGAGGATTTCAGGGTCTCGCAAACCGGTCTGCGCCAAAGACGGTGTCAGATCAGTGGCCCTCCCGTCTTCGATCGAACGCAAACTCGTCCGGCAGAAGGGATAGAGACGTGCTCCGTTCGAGCGCCGTTAGCAGCCACTCCGTACAATGGCACGAGTCCGTCTCCTGGACTGTGTCTTTCATGGGTGAAGATGACATTGACTTTTGCTCGATATTTCAACCGTTCAGCCAGGGAGGACGATTTCCCAATACGCAGCGACAGTCACTGTGCTCGACCCACAAGAGTCGAGATTCAGACTCCACTTTGTCGCTTGACCTTTGACCAGAATTCGAGCGCCAGGGCGAAGGGTTGACAGAGACATAAGAGAGCCAGCTCCGGCTTTCTCTTGCTGATGTGGAAGAAGCCACAGTGCGCCATTGTCATCAGTAGCCAACCAGAAACGCCCACTGCTGTCGGTCTTTACTTGGGTTATGGACAACGCTTCCTCCGAAAGTGATTGGCCGTGACCATGAGATTCTTGAGTAGGAATAGCTAACACCCAACTTCGGACCAGATCTGCGGTACCGCCAGGGATATAGTCTTTCTTGCCTTTTCGACGCGACGGGGAGAATATGTCGGGTAGCACTGGCCCACTGACAGCTTGTCCGTGTGAGATATCCTCGGGGTTTGTTCTGAAAGCCGGTCTCGAGCTAGGACCAGGTCGATTCGGCTCCGAAGCCAGCGATCTGAAATGGCTAAATCGGCCAGACTCTTCATTTGGGGTGCGTCGTACAGCCGATGGGAGGTCGTCCTCGAGCTCAGACGACGAAGCCGGAGACTCGGCGTCAGACAGATGGTCTACATCGTCAGAACGATCGTCTTCGGACGGGGAAGAATCGTTGATGAGCTCAGCGACACTGATTCCCGGATGTATAACCTTGCGTCTCTTGGCGGTATGCGCGAATGCTACCTGTCGCTGTTGGAGAGGTGACGATTCGTCTTCAGCGTGCCAATGGCTGTCTACCCTTAGATCACCAGTCCGGTTGTAGAGTGGCGAAGGAGAGCGTTCATCATCGTCCACTACATCGACTGAAGCCCCCGAAGCTATGGTAAGGCGCCCGTTGAAGAGAGGGCTATCCGCTTCGTCATCAAAGCTTGTCTGGATATCATCTGTCTTTTGCGTTGACTGTTGGAAGCGCGGTGTTGCAACGGGATAGGATGAGGAAGGCACCGGCGCCGGTCGCGAACTAGAAAATGGGTTCCTGCGTGCAGAGGGCCGATCAACTGATTTCGTGGTCGAAGAGGAAGAGGACGCTGGAAGGAAACGTCTACCAGGCACAGGTGTCTACGGCTGGTTAACACACCTCTTCCTCGACTTACCGTTGAGGGGACAAATTACATTTTCAGGTCCTGCCATACGCAGTGCGGAGTGCTTCAACGATTAACGATGACAGTTCGTGAGATTACCCCTTTGAGGACCACCAGCTGTGGAAGAAGTGAGATGAGGAGACGAGCGAGGCTCATTTCGAAAGACGCGGGTCGCGTGCTGCGCCTCTTGGCACAGACACATTTACAGTAACCAATCTGCTGGTGATGACTCCTTAAGTACGGGGTACTCTGTACTCCGTATCCTTCTTCTGCGCGGCTACTGTGATTTCTCCTCCCACTCGTGCAGGTTGACAATATCTTCAGGCAAGACGGCCCTCGTTCTGGTAGACTCGTAAATCTGCAACCGAGAAGTCCGACCTCTCATGCCTACGACCACACATCGTTGACCCTTGGTCGACCGGGCAGATCCGCGGAGTTTCTTGAGCAGGGCGACCAGGTTCTTCAGGTGGGCTTGATGCTGTTTCTCCCAACGTTCGAATTCCGGTTCCATCGGAACCTTGTGTATTTCCTGGAAGTGGCCATTCGTGTGATAGCCCACCAAGAGGTTCGGTGTTTGTGCAAACCATAGCTGTGGAAGAACCTCGTCGATCTTCAGCCTGCGGTGGGATGCTCGTGTCTTGATTTCGATAATGGTGGACGGAGGCACCACGCGACCCTCTTCCAACACTTGCACAGATCCGTTCGCTTTTCTGACCCGAGCTGGAGCAATTGTCATTGACTCCAATGCCCCGAGCAAATCATCTGTATCACCGGTATCGTCTCGCTCCGCGGTCTTTGCTCTACCACCTGCCTCTCCTGCATCGTCGGTACACCCATCCGCCTCGTATCGGACCAAGCATCGGACGCCTCCAAGGCTGTACCGAACCACCCGGTGATGTCCAGTGCTGTCACGTATGGCTTTGTCGAAGATTGTGGTGGCGTGCTCAAAGCTATGGCCGTAGCCAAAGTTTTCGTGACCACGAATGATGCGTTTGAGCTCGGCTTCCCAGCGGCAGAGAAACATGACGTCGCCTTGTAGCTGGACGTCGATACGGAACGTCTGGTCCACGTCAGCGCAGACAAAGCGTAATAACTTGCGGAGGCAGTTGCGGTCGGTGACGAGGTCAAAATCTCGCATGCTCAGGTCCGGCTGCATGACGGCAAGGGACCGGAAAAGAGCCTCGGCAGGGTATGTGGCACAACGGGCAGTGTTCTGGTCGATGAAGTACGCGCCTTGGTCCTTGGTGACCTCGAAGGGTGGTTCGTTGGCTTTCCAAATGGCAGGGGCTCCTAGTACTGATCAGCGAGGCTGCTGCTGCCTAAGAAGATAGCGCTGCCTACCAGGGACATAGATGACCGGGTTGTCATCGTCGACCCAGTTGTACGACGAGAGGAATTCGTAGCCAGTCAGGGAGATGACGCTATCATCGTCGTTGTCGACATGTGCCCGAAGACTGTGAGGCTCGATCGTTTCCAGAATCCTGCCAGTGTCAACCAGCATCGCCTTGCCTGGTTCATCTGCTGAGGTCGCTCCGTGTTTGAATCTGCAGGAGGCTCCTCTCATGCATCTCCCTCGGAGCCAGAACGCACAGGTTGGTGTGCTGGACATATTGGTGGCCTCAAAGTGTCCGTTCGAAGAAGAAATTGGTCCGCTGTTTGCGACGGTGAAGTGTTCAACTTGTCGTCTGTCATGTACCGTAGTGAGGCTGAATCGAAATCTCACGTCGTACAAGGTTGCTGTCAGTATGCACGGTGCCCCTTTTGGCGTAGATTTGTTGCCGGCAAATCAGCCTCTGATTCAGAGGCCGCGCATGTATTTTACCCGCTACCTCATATGAAACACTGTACTTTGCCTTCGACGTACTTCAGTCACGGATACTGCGAATCGAGGTAGGCAAAGGACGCAAGGACGGCTAACAACGACAACGAAAGCAGAGTGGACCATGACAGGTAGCTGGAGAAGGCATTATGTTCATTCCTCATTACAACGTCTGTACCGCTTCCTGATCGTAAGTGACTATGTACAAGACCGTTCACTGATTGGAATCGCTGTGCTTACTTCTCCAAGCCAAAAGCCTCAAGCAGCTTGGGTAGGTACGGCGTACCCCAACCGGTGACCGCATCCCAGCCGTCCGTCGCAGGAAAGCCGCTGGTGTTGCAGCCTGCAGAGGATCCATTGTTGACATCTGTGAACAGGAGGTGACCCGACTTGTACAGCCAAGGGTTAAGGAAACCAACTGGAGGACGGCCCTCGGAGATCAAGGCGTCATTCAGGAGTGCGAAGACGGCCGCGGCGATAGGCGAAGAGCCAGACGTGCCGACCAAGTTCACGGTAGTGCCGTTCCAGACCACAGGGAAGAGCTGACCGATCGCAGCTATATCGGGGTACGCCCGGCCTGTAGTTGGTTAGAACGAGGGTTGTGCCCATCCAGATTACGGAAGACAACTTACCTGACTTGTTGTACAGACCGTCATAGAGTCCTCCGAGGCCGTCGACGTATGCGTTGACGGTCTCGGCCTGGTACGCAGGCATGTCAAAATAGTTGGAAAAGCCAGCGCCACTGTTAAAGTAGAGACCGCTGCTCAACTTCCTCCACGCCGCTGACTCAGGGTAACCGGTAGTCGCCCCGACGGCTGTCACATAAGGGCAGTCAGCCGGGAAAGATGGCATAAACATGGCTGTCGTGTTGTCCTCGTTGCTGATGCACGTCTCGTCAGTGCCCACACCGAAATCGCCGCTGGAGAAGAAAAGTGACACGCCACGAGCACCGAGCTGAGCAAATTGATTGCAGACCGCCTGAGCATAGCTTCGACTGACAGTCTGCTCATCATCGCCATACGAGGTAGAGACAACTTGCGGGATCTCGTCGTCCGGCAGGCCTGCCAAATACTGTGTCCACACCAAGAAGGGCTCGTCGGTGTTGTCCTCTGTGTTGATGTCGGGAACGAAGGTCGGGTTTCTGCCGCCGGTGTGATAGGCGATCAAGGGCGTAGGGTAGCCAATCCCGATCATGTACTCTGCATCCAGATTGGCCTCTCTGTCTTGGCCTGTTGCTGCAACGTTGGTACCGTTATCGAGAAGACCACCAGCGATGGAGATAGCTTCAAACTCATAGGCATACGAGGCAGCCTCGGGCCTGTACATTGTCAAGAATTGGCTGATGTCGGACCGATTTGTGGCTTCCTCCAGGTAATTTGTGTGGGCCATCTTGTTCAACCCCGCTGCCTTGACCTCGTAGTCGATCGTACCATAGAGAGTCCTTACACAGTCTGGCGTGACATGGGTAAAGTTGCATGCGGCGTAGACGGTGGAGTTTTCTGGGGGTGGAATTGAAGACGGTGGGTCCCATGTATCGGCGGCTTCAAGGACATGAGTGGTGCGCTTATTGATCACGGAGCGTTTCATGATTTCCGTTCTCTTCTTGTGACCCTCGAGACGCGCCCATGAGTTCGTTGGCTGAATCGTGGTGATATGCTTGTGGACGTAATGTGGGAGGCTATATCCCTCAGTGCGCACAATGGTCGAACCGTCTTGATGTTCCCACACCGAGTACTCAGTGTTCAGCAGGTCTTCGATGGTCGAAACGGGCAGCGGAATAGAGATCCAGTCCTTCGCTGGACTGTACGCAAGATGGTCCATGTCGATGCCATACTCCTCCAGCCACTCGTGAACAGCTGCGGAGGCATCGTCCGAGGGCTTGACAAGCTCGTTGACTTCGTCAACCGATAAGTGCTGACCATAGCGTGGGTGAGAGGGGTCGGAGACTTGATCTCAATTAGCTTGGCTTGGATTTTATCGCGTCCCCAAGCATCTTACCTTCATACAGATGGCGCTCAAGCTCATCGAAGCGGCTTTGTGACAAGCCGATGGTCAAGTGGATCAGATGTTCGGTGGGAGCACGGCCCAGGTTTGTCCAGGCCCTGGGAGCACGATGGAAGTCCTTCACGACAAGATCAGAGCGGCGAGTTACAGGACCGGCTGCAACCAAGGACGGCTGGAAGCAGCTCAGCAGCGACAGTGCCGCGGCAAGCATGGTGGGTGCTCGAAGAGGGGCCATACTTGCAATCGCTCGAGACATCGACCAGGGTAACACAAAACGAACGACAAGTCAGTCGGGAGCAGATCCTCTCTCAAGTATTTTAACACCAGCTCGGGGGGGCCCTAGGTATATTTAAGGACATTGGCAAGGTAGTAGCCGGAGTGGACAGCGTTCCTTTGGCTTCACCTCGCGGAGCGGCAGTGTCGACGGCAACGCACCACAACATCATGTCTGCCATTCTGAGGCAGCTCCGAGAGATAGCCCATAGATAGACAAGCATCAAGGTACCATTGAAGCTCTCCACGGATCGCTAGCCCTTACGCTAAGGCGGTGGCACAGCATGGAGAAGAACTTCGAGGTAGCCCGCCTGGACACAGGATTGGACAATAGCCTAGCAGCTTCTAGATTGAGGTTAAGCATCGCGGAAGTCGTTGGCAGGATCGACATCTCTCCGGAGATGTTTCTCACGGAGCCTGTGGGGTGACAAGCAATAAACAAGATATGAGGAATCGACGAGGGAAGCTTCTTTGATAGTCAGATGCAACCTTGAGCTCTACCTGCCGAAATAGGAGGGCGTAGAATACCTTTTCAGCGTGTTGGGGCTTGCGATTGGCTGGAGAAGGCGGATGCGCGTAATTTAAGCAGCACGCAGACCAGCCGTGCGCACCGGTGCAAGCTTGCCGCCGCCGACCGATGACGCTGCGGGTTTGTGCTTCGTACATCTATGGCCGAGAGGCGAGGGCAACGAGACACTATGTAATCTTGCTCCTGCAGGATGGGAATGATTGAGCGCTGGGCCGCTAGTCGGCATGGACAGCACGAGTTCCGACCAGCCCTGATTCCCAGGATAGTACGGAGTACAGGTTGTGGAACATGGAGCTGGTGGCACTCTCAGATAAGGACAGCGCGCTTGATTAACCAGTCTGTGTCAAGTCCTCCTTCTCACAGTTCCTCACAGTACTTTCCTTATTAACGCAGCACAGAATGTATTAAATCCTCGCATTTCCTGTCGTCGCAGATAGGTACGAAGCCTGAAGTCGAATCACCTGCCTAGGTACCAATCATACGCTTGATGTGGTGACTCATCAGACGGGCCTTGTACTCGTAGCGTTGGGTGAGTGTTGCTTCACGTCGGTGGCTGTTGCGAGAAGATTCAAATCATCCAAATTGACTCACCCCGCCATCTGCCTGTTTCTCTCAGAAGTCGGCGTGGTGCTCTCGCAGCAACTCCCGAACGTCACAAGATGCCCGCCATGCAGGGTTGTTTGAGGCTGAGAGCATCCAACCGTGCTCCAAGCCTGCAGGCATCTGTTGCCTTGCCTCGCCGTATAGACCAATCAGCGTCCTCCATATGCGGTCCTTTGGCCATCGCCAGTTCGCATTCCAGCCTTTGTCATCCATTCGGCTTTGGTCCAAAGTTCTTTGTGGCCCATAGTTGTCATGTCTGCCTATCTGCGAAGAGGAAGAAAAGAATGTAAGTGATACCTCGCTGTCGGTTATGAAACTGCATTCTCTGAACTCGTTGTCGTCCTACACCCACAACAATCAATATTGCAATAGACGGCGCCCGATTGAACTCTCTACAGCCTCAGCCTCTCCACCCACCTCGAGTTCAGCATGTGTAATTTGCTCGTGCCCCTCTGTCCCTTTGTCCTCCACTCCGTCGCAACCTCAAACTCGTCTGCTGCACATAACGCGACGGCAGATTCGTCCACAGACGCCAAGATTCTATTCTCGTACCTGTCCAAACGTCCATATCAGTCTCCTGGGGCCCAGCCCAACACCGCCGACAGCCAGCCGAAGCCTCTATCCCTACCATCACTGAAGCTGTACAAGCGCACAAATTGGCATACGTGCCCTTGCTTTTTCAGCCGCATTGCTGTTCTGCACCCTCGGCCAGGCCCCAGCCGGCCGACCTTTGGATGCGCCGGCAAATACTGTGCACGGTGCTCATCGGCCGCGATACTTTTACAACCGATGCGGCGTGGGGGACCGATGGACCAAAACACGAGGAACGATCCGTATTGGAATCGCTGTGTTTTCCTCGGCGCAAGCGGCGTGTTCGAGTCAAGCACGACGGAAGAGGTCTGTGAAGGCAATGGAACTCATCTGACACCACAACCGCAGCAGGCCAGCCGGCCTGTTAGGAGAGACTTTGAGGCCGGGTCGTACAGGAAGAGCGGCGACCGTTGGGAGGACGGCGACTGCGAGCCGAGAAGGCGCCAGCCATTCTATGAAGAGCTGGATCCGCGATCCTGCAGAGACACAGAGCGCAGGAACAGAAGATCATCGAGGACAAGTCGGTATCAGGCCGACTTGGACTCATATCTGGAAGAAACGTACGGAAAAAGGCGCGGATGAGACACGGCCGTCGATATTTGATTGAGTTCTTGAAAAAGGCAAGCGAAGCATGACTGGGTGGTTGGCGTTGGTTCAGTGGACTGCTTGTCCGCAGTACCTGACTGTACACATAGAATCCGATCCTCTTCGCGCAGTCTCTTCGTTATAGATCCATGTGGACCGTGAATATTTGGACAAAGCCAATGTAATATGGCGAGGTACGGTACTGCGGACCCAAACCCAAGCGTGATCGCTCGGAGGTCGCCGAAGCGGCCAACGCTAATCCACCGAGTACGTATCGCGACCCTCAGGCGCCTCCGCCATCCCACTGTGGGGTAAAAAAGATAAACAGTGTTGCATTTCACCACCGCACACAGCACCACCGAATAGGAGGACGATACTCAAGACTGCACAGACATGGGAGGTGGCCATTCTTTTTACTGTATACTCGCACACACTGAACACGAGAGGCGGCGACATGACCCTCCGGACAGCCCGCCACTGTGACCTCTGCATGCGGAACTGAGTTGAAAGACCACCGCCGCCGCCACAATCGACCTTCTTCGCTACTAGGTACTCAGTCCGTATACTCCTACGAAACAACACCTCGATACTAGGTAGGTATATACCTGCGCTGTACGGGCATACCCTCGGAAAGTCACGCCATGAAATTCACGCACGCGACGCCCGTGACGGTCTCCCTCACCGACCTCCAACAAGGCACCGTCCCCTTCTCGACGCTCTTGTCAGCGTTCGGCCCCTCCTCCCTAGGAATCCTCGTGGTGACCGACCTGCCGGACAAATTCGCGCCCCTCCGCCAGCGCGTGCTCAGCAACGCCTCCCGCATCGCCCACCTGCCCGCTCAGACGCTCGCGTCTCTCACCAACCCGGCCGCGAAATACCTCGTCGGCTGGTCCCATGGCGTCGAGACCTTGAGGCCCGGCGTCGTCGACACCGCAAAGGGCAGCTACTACATCAACTGCGCGTTCTACAAGGACAGCGCACTCGACGGTGCGGACGGGGCCAAATTCCCAGGCTTCGAAGAATATACCGCCCCGAACGTATGGCCGCCGGAAGAGGAAGACGAAGACGAAGACGCCGACGCCGAGGACAACAACCACGGCAATCAGGGTGCAGTCGCGGCGGCGATGGCGTCGGTGCCCGGGTTCAGGGCCGACGCCGAAGACCTGATCAAGCTGATCATCGACACGGCCGTGCTGGTGGCCCGGGCGTGCGATCGCTTCGCGGAGAGCGAGATTGAAGGCTACGAGAGCGGATATCTGGAGCGCATGGTGCAGCAGAGCGAGACCACAAAGGCGAGGCTATTGCATTATTTCCCGACCGGGTCTGAGCCCGAGGCTGAACCCGCGCACGAACCGGAGGCGGCGAAGAGCAATGGGCCCGCCGTCAACGGCACCACATCGGACGGCGAAAAGACACCGCCACAGCTGGAGATAGACGACTCCTGGTGCAGCACGCACCTCGACCACGGGTGTCTCACGGGCCTCACGTCCGCCATGTTCGTCGACGAAAGCTCTGGGCGCTTGGACGAACTGCCATCGAGTCCCGATCCGTCGTCCGGTCTGTACATTTTGTCGCGGAGCCAGGAGATCCACAAGGTCGGCATCCCACGGGGGGCACTGGCATTTCAGACGGGAGAGGCCTTGGAACTGATCACGGGCGGGCGGTTCAAAGCGGTGCCGCACTTCGTGCGCGGCGTGGATGCCAATAGTGTGCAGGGAAAGGGCAGGATAGCGAGGAACACCCTGGCTGTGTTCACGCAGCCGAATTTGGATGAGGTGGTCGATCTGAAGACCCGGTTGACTTTTGGCGAATTCGCGAGAGGGGTGGTCAAGAAGAATACCGCGAGTTGATGTCGAAGAGCCCAAGTTTAGGAAACACCAGAAAGGGCGGGTTCCTGTAAGATATGCATTAATCCCTGCACATGAAAGCCCAGATCTAATGCCTCCAACGTCTCTTTGTTGGCCCGGTTGACTACCTCGCCTATCCCTGGTTTGCTCCCGAATTCGCGCCCATACAGCAGTTCTTGCCTTTACCCCTGCCATTAAGAATCGTCGTCTTTGCCATTGCTCTGCTTGCCTAGCACATCAGGGCCGAGTAAGTGGTTCTGGACCTGTCCAACGCCGAAAGATTATGCACCGGAGCCTTAATCGCTCATCATTCCAATACGCCATGCTTTAAACTCCGCAACTTTTGAGGTATCCATGCAAAAAGCCAAACGTGCCTCCCAAAACTCGTCTGCGCTATCACCCAATATGCCAAAGCCCCCCAAGATGGTGACAACAGGAACCAATTTGGCCGGAAAACATCTCACCTGGCTGCTTCTGTTTGTGATCTCTGGAGGAAGAGTGACTGAACGCGACGGAGATCGGCTACTGCCCGGTCAAGAGGAGTGGTGGTATCATAAGCGAGGCCCGGTGACTGAGGAGTGGGTGAGCGTGACATTGCATCGTCCGTCTCATCTGCCTGCTGAGGAACGCCAATGGTCTCGGGCTCCAAAGTCTCGATTGCGGCCATGATTGCATCCACGTCAATCTCGCCACGTCCGTCCAGGATCTCCTTCAGCCACTGCTCTCGAGCGTGATCAAGGGACATAGAGTCCCCTAGGAGGCGAGACTGTATCGCGGACCGTAGTAGGTCGATAACGTCGTCTTCGGGCGGTGACGGAGGGTCTTCAACGTCGCCAGACTTATCTCCCTCTTTCCCTAGAGCGCCAACTAACGTATGGTTGCTCAAAGATGTGGAACCCACAGACGCTGGCCGAGACAAATCCTCGAAGATTGCAATTGGGCCGTTTCCCGGGACCGCTGCCACGACTTCGTCGGCGGTGGTTGTCCTTACTTGTACTCCTGCCTCGCGCTCATATCTTTCCTTTGCAGCTCTGGTTCCCTCCCACTGGCACAGATTCAATATCTCGTTGCCGGTCAAGCCCAGTTCATCGAACACACGGAACAGGCGTCTATGCCAGGGGTACCTCGATAGTCGGCGGCGATGAGGGGGAAAGCAGTAGTCGAGACCGGGATACTGGGCTTCAAGGGTATCGAGGGCGCCATAGAAATTCTGGACTTCAACACGGACCTCACCCACAATATAGCGTTGCACATGTGCATAGAATGAGACTGGATCGCCTTGCTTCGGCTTGGGAAAGGTCTTCTGGTAAATCAACTCTGGAATAGATGGTTTCCTCATCTTGGGTTGTCCCAAGCCAAGTAGTCACAGAGGCGACTCTCGGTCTTGCAGGGAGGTGCTTCGTGCAACCAGTAAATGTTCACCAGCGCGAGGACGAGGGATTTGATCTCTTCGCAGGTGACTGTTCGGTGGGTGGAATACGATCGGCTACCGAGGATTGGAGGTCGGTGGGCGGCTGATCTTCAGGATGTTCGGAGCTGTTCAGCCGGGTCAAGATCACCTGAGCCGACGTATCGACGCCGGGAAAGCGTCTCAGCTTCTGGGTACGGAAGGGGATTGTAGACACGAAGTAGTGGCTTTGAGGTGTTTGCGAGCCAAGGAGTGCTCTGTCGTAGGGGTGAGGAGTTGTGGAGGATCAGACTGTCGATGGAATGCAAGAGACTGTGCCAGATTCTAGGCTGGAGAGCCGTCCGTCACCTGCAGGCAGGGATGAAGGATGCAGGCCGTGATGATCGTGCCTCTAGCTCCAGGTACGACTACACCAAATGCGCTCAGTCCATGACCCCGCTGGTGCCGCCGCTGACGATGCTTATCGACCTTGCCAGCCTTGACAGCGGCAACTGACACGGCGGCTACGGTTCAGATGGCGATCAACATCCTCCGTAGAGATGCCGGATGAAGAATGTACTCAGTAATGCAAACTCTGCCGGCAGCAGCATTGTGCGTTGGCAAACTCATCCTTTGATCACTCTTTCCTGCGCTTGACTGGATCTGCCAACTCACTCACTCTCCACCAGACTACAAAGTTACTAGCTTTGGTTGCTTTCACGAACTGTGAATCAGGTCCGTGTCCTTCACCACGACCACACCCGCTTCCAGGTGTCTTTTCCTGTTTGTCAGGTGGCCAGGTCAGCCAGCTTGTGCATGTGTGCCAACCCAGTCTGGGTCAGACGAACAAATAAGCAGCTGCCTATTACGCCTTTGTTTCTGCGTGGCCGAGCCTCTTCCAATCCTCTTTCCGCCAGCGTTTCCAATGCGACAGCTCCTGACAGCCCCCATCCTCGGGTCAAACAAGGTCACGACTTTGGCTGGCCAGGGATCCGTCCCAAGTGGCCTGTTGACTGGTCGCCTGTTTCAAGCCGCCACCTGGAATAAGACTACCTTTTCAGGATCGGCTTGAGATTGACGCTGCGGGGTGTGGCAGATAGTGCAGCCTTGCAGTGTGGGAGGCTGCCTTCAACGACAACCAGTGCAGCCTGTCTGCGTGATAGATGTTCAGGCAGAGCGAGTCTTTGTTCAGCACCTGCTTGGATACAGCGGGCGCACTGACTATCTTCGACAAGGAGACCTCGGTGCACCTGGCACGCCGCACCGTCATTAGGTATGAGTTGCCTCGCTGGGCTCTCATTTTCGAGTCATAGGCGACAACAATGTCGACGTTTGACGGCCTGGTCAAGGAATTCCCCACCATCAGGATAGACTACTTCAGGAATCATCCCGGTAGACCTCCACCCGCCGCGTTGTTCCTGAGCCATGTCCACAGCGATCACCTGATGGGCCTGGAGTCCGTCAAGATGCCGTTTGTCTACTGCTCAGCGACCACAAAGCGCATCTTGCTGAAGATGGAGAAGTACCCGCACCGCATCAATTTTGCGAAAGGCATACTCGAAGCGCGAAAGCAGCAGTACAAGCATTTGAAAAACATCCTGCGAGCAGTGCCTTTGAATACCGCTACCGAAATCGAATTGGGCCCGCGATCGGTCATCCGGGTGACTTTGCTAGATGCCAATCATTGCCCTGGGGCTGTGATGTTCCTTGTCGAAGGTGATGGCAGAGCGATTGTCTACACGGGCGACGTCAGAGCTGAACCTTGGTGGGTGAATTCAATCGTGCAAAACCCAGTCCTCTTGCCTTATGCGTGTGGCCTCAAACGCCTTGACTGCATCTATCTCGATACCACCTTCGCTACCCATGACGAGCCGTACAAGGAGTTCCCTACGAAAGCCCAAGGATTACAGGAACTTCTCGAGAAAGTCGCCCAATACCCTCAGGATACAATCTTCTATTTCCGGGCATGGACGCTCGGTTACGAAGCTGTCTGGGTTGCTTTATCCAATTTCCTGCAATCTCAGATCCACGTGAATGACTACCAGTTGGGGATATTTCGTGACGGTAATGACACCGAGAGTGCCGCTCTCACCGGATTTACGCTGGGCAATAGTCGATTACAGGGTTGCCTCACTGATGACAAGACGGCCAGGATTCACAGCTGCGAGCCTGGGCTGGACTGCCATTCCCAGATCAAAAACACCAGGAGCGTTGTGTGGATTAGTCCCATCATCTCGAGGCTCAAAGATGGGAGCGAGGTTAGAGAGCTCGGAGCTGGAGGAGGCTGGAGAGACCTCTATCCCAAGGCGCAACTTAAGCTGGAGGAAAGCGCGAATATCGTGCAGCTGTTGACCCTTTGCGCCTCATATGCCGACAGTGAGGAAATCAGATCGAAACTAGCGCAGGCCCTATCACGACCTAGAGTCGGCTGTGATCTGTCCATGATTCTTGATGAAGCTGAGGAAGTGAAGGTTGAAGACGACGATTCTATCAAGCTTGGAGATTTCGTGACTTTGGTATCAAAGAAGTTCAATGAGATGAACACATCGATTTTCCGGAACGCGCCTTCAGAAAAACACCCGAAGCCTGTTGCTCAGAACGACACAATCCATTTCCCTTACTCCCGTCATTCCTCCTACAACGAGCTTCGCCACCTCGTCGGCGTGTTCAGGCCGAGGGATATCTGTCCCTGCACTGTGAGTCTGGAAGCGTGGTCAGAAGATCTTAGCATGGAATCTCTCTTCGGAGATCTCTGTCAAGAGCAGGTGTTCTACTACGATCAGGAGACGAGGAATGCCGTCGCGGCATTGCAAGGGCATAACGGAGTGTCCAACGGGGTTCGTGGTAAGAGGAGACGAAACGACGACGACGATGATGACTCTCAAAGAACCCAGTCCCAGAATGGTGGCTGCTATGAGCCTTCGAGCCCGGTCGTCTTCACTTCTCCCATCAAAGCAAGCAGCCCAGAAGATACGAAGTCGCCTTCGAAGCTCTTTGAGGAAGAGAATATTGTTACTCCACGGGATCATCGCCTTGGAAAGATAGAGAATGCGGGTTGGCAACATCATACTATACTGGACGGCAATACCTCGTTTGATGGCTTTGATAGTCAACCTCTTTCATCCTCGGCCTTTGACAGTCAACCTGACCAGCCATTGGATTCTAGCATGGGCGTCCATGTACACAATGGTCTCAGAGATCAGGAACCCCAGGCCACCCATGAGGTTTTGACGTTGTGTGGACACAGGTCATCGCACCTTCGCATCGAGAACTCGCAGAGAAAGCAAGCAAGAATTGATGCGTATTTTGCTGCGAGACATGCGATTCTCCATAACGACGTTAGCGAATGGGACTCTGTCCCTCTAAGAAGTGTTGGCCACCCGGGCCACGACGAGGAGGAGCTTGAGCTGTAGAATGGGTTCTTTGAGATTCGGTCGCTGTTCGATGTAGGGAAGATGTCGCTTCCGATAAGATTGAAATATAGGCCAAAGAGCCCACCTCGTATCATGTAGAGCGAGCACTCAGTACTGGGCTCCAGCTATTGTAGCTCGGCCATGACACGACTCCAGGGCGGTTCAGTACCGAGACCCTCGCCGTGGGCAAGCAATTCGATTGGTGGCGCCGATGAACTTTCAGGCGAGCTTTAGATCCCAATTGACGCAATCGTGATTTATGCATCTCCAGCTCAACTCGATCTCACATTTTGTTCACCTCCGCCCTTCGCTTCCCTCACCAGTCGTCCCTTATTACCATCCTCCCTCACCCGATCCATCATGCTTGCAAGGTCTGTTCTGAGGGCCTGCGGGCCTGTGCGCCAGGTACGGAAAGCCTCCGTCTCTATCATGCTTCACCTTGAGGAGTCCGATTGAACTCACGCTCACTTTCTTGCGCAGAGCATCCGTGGTTACGCGTCCGAAGCACAAGCCCCGAAATCCTCATCAACACCGTATATCGTCGGCGCCGCCGCCATCGGCACGGGTATCCTGGGGTACAACTTCCTAGGCTCATCCAGCAAGACCTCCAAGACCGACGGAGCACCGTCGCAGTCGACCGAAGACCAGAAGAACATTAACAAGCAGAAGGAAGAAGCCCCGGGCAAGACCTTCACCGGTGGAGAGCAAGGATTTGTTGATCTGAAGCTCAAGGAGATCATTCCCTACAACCATAACACGAAGAGGTTCAAGTTTGCACTGCCTGACGAGGAGCACGTCTCGGGTCTCAATGTTGCTTGTAAGTTTTGAGCTAGTGGAAATCTCAAGTGGGAGAGTCATTGACCGTGGGCGCCTCAAAGCTGCCATCATCACGAAATTCAAGCCAGAGGACGCAGAAAAGCCCGTGATCAGACCGTATACTCCCATCAACGATGAAGGTAAAGTCCCTCCCCACCCACTCGACTTGTCCCACTACAATCCCTTACAAACCAACTTACACCCTCGCAGACGCGCGCGGCTATCTTGAACTCCTCGTCAAGGTCTACCCCAAAGGTCCCATGTCGGAACACATCCATGGCCTGAAAGAAGGCGACACGCTCAGCTTCAAAGGCCCCATCCCGAAATACCCCTGGTCTCCTAACAAGCATAGCCACATCACGCTCATCTCGGGCGGCACGGGCATCACGCCCATGTATCAGCTCATCCGCGCGATCGCCAAGAACCCCGAGGACAAAACCAAGGTGTCGCTCATCTTCGGCAACATCAAGGAGGAAGACATCCTGCTCAAGAAGGAACTCTCGGACCTCGAAAAAGAATTCCCGCAGCGGTTCCGCGTGTTCTACACGCTGGATAATCCCCCCGAGTCGTGGCCCTATGGCAAAGGCTTCATCACCAAGGAACTGTTGAAGGAGGTGATTCCGGACCCCAAGACCGAGAACATCAAGATCTTCGTCTGTGGGCCGCCGGGCCTGTACAAGGCCGTCAGCGGGCCCAAGGTCAGTCCCCAGGATCAGGGCGAGTTGTCGGGCATTTTGAAGGAACTGGGGTACACCAAGGAGCAAGTCTTCAAGTTCTAAGCGTGTCACGGGGGGCAGCCGAATTGTTTCGTACATAGACGGGCTTGCTTTCTAAAGCGACGACTGATCTTGACACTTCCTCCGACGTCCCTTCGATAAGATCTCGAGGGAGACATCCGATTCGGAGGGCCGGGAGCTAGAAGCAGAGGATCTCGAGGGAGACATCCGTTTCGGAGGACCAGGACCTGGAAACAGGGTTTCCCCGGAAGAGGCCCCTTGGAGGTTTAGAAAAATGTACAACCACTCGATGAAGCTCTAGTTGTACACATATATATAGAATCAAAAAAAAAACTGTCCAACACAGTATATGTTCTTGTACAGTAAGCAGCCTCGGGACCCCTCTGCGTGGGATGCTAGTCTCTTGCATAAGGTCACTCACTCACCTATTTACTCTTCTACTCAAACCACGAATCTTCACCGCTTGTTCATGGCAAACCCGCGCTACCTATACTCTCTACTTCCTCCGCCACTTCTTGTGCGACTCTGGGATCTTTGCGCCGAGAAAGCGGGAAGCCGGCTTAAAACTTCATCTTATGCACGACCTTCGTGGTGGAAGGTCCGCCCGCCGGTGCGATAATTACATACGCGTTCGATGCACAAACTCCCCTCCCCCGCCTCGAACTCATTGATCGCTGGTACATAGGTACATAGGTACATACCATACCGTGTTTGTCACCACGGGGCCCCCATTGGTCGCCAGCCGCTACTATTAGCCCCTACCGTCAGCCCCCTGACCTAGACTCGCTCACTCACTCACTCAATACACATAGTACGATAGTACGTCTGTCCCAAGGGCACGGCTAGACTCACTCACTCACTCAATACACGTAGTACGTCTGTCCCAAGGGCACGACCTCGGCGGGCTCGGCCGTACAGTGCATGCCATCCGCCTCAACCCGGTAGGACTCCGGGTCGACCTTCATCTTGGGCATCGAGTCGTTGAACTTCATGTCCTTCTTGCCGACGGTGCGACAATGCTTGACCGCCTCGACGCGTTTGGCGAGATTGTAGCTGGCGACCTTGCCCGAGGCGATGGACGCGCCGGACACAAACGTGATGGACGTGCTCGGCACGTAGGCGCCGAACATGGGACGCATGATCACCGGCTGGACGGTCGGAATGGAGGCGTTGGGATCGCCCTGGAGACGGTGAACATCAGTATTTGAACCGGTCGCGCGAGGCTGAGGCGGCCCTCAGGCGCCCTTCTGGCGAGAGAAAAAGGTAGTATTGAAAAAAAGGGGGGGGGGGGGGGGCAGACAACGTGATTTATGTACTCACCATCTGGGCGTACGCGATCATCCCCCCTTTCAACACCAAGCTCGGTTTCGTGCCGAAATTGCTGGGCTTCCACAGGACCAGATCCGCCAACTTGCCTACCTCGACGGACCCCAAGATGTGGCTCATGCCCTGTGTGATGGCCGGGTTGATCGTGTACTTGGATACGTACCTCTTGACTCGGAAGTTGTCGGCGTCGGTGCCTTCGTCTTCCTTCAACCTGCCGCGTTGCTGTTTGTTCTTCTGCGCAGTGTTCCATGTCCGGAGGATGACCTCTCCGCAACGGCCCATCGCTTGGGAGTCAGAGGACATCATGCTGATGGCGCCGAGGTCGTGGAGCACGTCTTCGGCCGCGATGGTCTCGGCGCGGATGCGCGATTCCGCAAACGCAACGTCTTCGGGGATGTTCTTGGAGAGGTGATGGCACACCATGAGCATGTCCAGATGTTCGTCCAGCGTATTCCTGGTATACGGTCTTGTGGGATTTGTGGAAGAAGGGAGGACGTTGGCGTGCTCGACCACGGAAATGATGTCCGGTGCGTGGCCACCCCCGGCGCCTTCGGTGTGGTACGTGTGGATGGTCCGGCCCTTGAAGGCTGCGATGGAGGATTCCACGAAGCCAGACTCATTCAGCGTATCTGTGTGGATGAGGCATTGGACGTCATATTCATCGCAGACAGACAAGCACGTGTCGATCGCGGCAGGGGTCGTGCCCCAGTCTTCGTGTAATTTGAGCCCACACGCTCCAGCCTCGCATTGTTCTCGAAGTGCCACGGGCGAGCTGTCATTGCCTTTGCCTGTAACGCCGTAGTTGATTGGGAACGAGTCGAGCGCTTGGAGCATTTGCTTCATGTGCCATTTGCCTGGCGTGCAGGTGGTTGCGTTTGTGCCTGTGCTGGGCCCGGTACCGCCTCCCAAGTATGTGGTTATCCCGGCCGCGACGGACTCGTAAGCCTGCTGAGGACAGATCAAGTGGATGTGTGAGTCGAACCCGCCGGCGGTGACAATGCTGTGTTCGCCTGCAATGACATCTGTGCCGTTCCCGACGACCAGGTTTGGATCGACACCTTCCATGACGTCGGGGTTGCCAGCTTTGCCGATGGCCGCGATCACACCGTTCTTGATACCGATGTCAGCTTTGTAGATGCCAGACCAGTCCACGATCAGAGCATTGGTGATGACCGTGTCGAGTACATCTTCATCTTTGCGGTCAGACGCCTGACCCATACCATCGCGAATAGTCTTGCCGCCCCCGAATTTGCATTCATCACCATAGACCGTCATGTCCTTTTCCACCTTGATCCACAGATCCGTGGATCCAAGTCGTACAAGGTCGCCAGTCGTAGGTCCAAACATACCAGCGTAATCGGCTCGACTCATAGCCGCAACGTCGATGTGGGCCAGGTCGCCTGCCGGCTCCGGTGTATGCGCAAATCCGGCTTCTTGAAGTTTCCGAATGATCTCGTCAGTGCGAGAGACGTCGACTGCGCCTGACGCAATGTTGTTGCCACCATGGATGACCTTGTTGCCTGCAATCTCGACGAGAGTTACCGTCTTGGTGTCTCCCGGTTCGAAGCGTACAGAGGTACCGGCTGGGATGTCCAGACGGAAACCATATGCTCTGGCTCTGTCGAATTCGAGCTGAGGGTTCGTCTCGATGAAGTGATAATGCGAGCCAATCTGCCGAGACAGAGATTAGCTGGACCGGGGCGAGGGCAAAACTGTATCCCTGCGTACCTGTATCGGTCTGTCACCTTTGCTGGTGACCTTTAGCTGGATTCTCTTTCGCCCTTCGTTCAGCGTGATCTTGCCTTCCTTGACTGGAACGACGGCGCCTGGCATTTTCGCGCTCTCATACTCACTTGCATCGGCGAGCGGAAATGCATCTTTCGACGGAACTGGAAGAAAACTGCCGTAGAGCGCCTTCTCAAGATCGCCATCGTCGGAGCTGACGGGATGATGGACAGTCACAAGGTAAGTACCCGATTTGAACGTGCCCTCGACTTGCAGCTCGGTCAAGGTCGACACGACGGAGGGGAGAACATGGCGTCGACCGAGCATGGTCTTGCCAATGGACATGAGGTCGGCGACAGAATGATTCCCATCGCGAATGAGCTGCCACGCGTGAAATCAGTACGTAATATCCGAGCGGCGTCCCAGTTCCATGCAGGTACCTCTTGGAGATTGTTGGCGATCAGAGCCTGGAGAGCATGTCAACAGATATTTCCTTAGATAATGGATTGAGATGGCCTCACGCAAGCTTCAGAATGATTGAGCTTGACTCCCCTAGCGAGTCTCCGTTGTGCCAGGAGTCCCAGCTGGGATATCACGAGCTTATCTAGCTATTTGTGTCGTCGACGGTGTCAACATTATGCTCTATCGCGCCATGCTGTTACAGTCGTCTGTTCGTACCTCTTTTGGGACGAGCTGCATGGTGATTCTGCTCGCCTGCTTGTCTCTGGATTCTTTGCAGATTCAAGTCCAGCTTGTCAAGCACACTCGGTCCCGCACCATGGCATCGACCATCGTTTATCTGTGCCCATTCGGCCTATCATGGTCGAGGGGCTGATGCGGGGCAGAGGAGCATCTCAAAGTGGCATGAGGCACGCTTAATCCTGGTCGTGCTCGAGCTTCCTTCTGCGCTGGCGGCTGGCGACGAGCTCAGCCTGATGCGGAGAAGACACCAAGACAGGAACTTTGTTTGGTTGATGCGTCATTATTGACATTCGCGCTTCTTCTTACTACCATAACAACTCTGCCTCGTTGCACCGGAAGAAGACGCCTTCGTTATGAACAGGGACCCATCCATTGCAAAACAAGAGCCGAACTTGGACTCTTTCAGACCGACAAGAAAATGAAAGTGATCATATCCACGCATCCATGTAGAACCACACACATCAAAGACTCCGTACTTGAGCCTTTATTTCTTCGACTTCTTCGACTTCTCTGCCTTGGCAGACGACGCTGGAGCAGCAGCCTCTTTCTTGGTCTTCTTGGTCTTCTTCTCCTTCTCTGGTGACTTCGCCTCCACCTTTGGCGTGGGCTTGGGAGTAGGTTCAGCTTCCTTGGTCTTGCGACGCTTCGATTTGGGTGTTGGCTCTGGAGCTGGCGGAGGTGCTTCTTCCTCCTCCTCTTCTTCTTCAACTGCCTCTTCTTCCTCGGTTTCTGCTTCGGCGTCGATGCCAGCGACGTGTTCAGGTGCTTTGCCAAGCTCGACTAGACGCGCTGCAGTCTCATCGTCAGGCACGGGCTGCCCAGCCTTGTATGCTGCCATCTTGACTCTGTAGGCGGCAAGGTTCTTCTGATACTTGTCATCCCAGACCTGAAATGCGATTAGCTGGTACATGGCAACAGGGCTGGGTCGCAACACATACACTCTTCTCACCTGGGCTCATCTCGGTCCACCGGCGAGTGCCCTCATCTGCGACCTCTTTAGGCTTCGCTGAGTCACCAAGCTCTTTTGCGATGGTTGCGCGAGCGCTCTGCATGTAGAGGAAGTAGGGAGTGAGGGCACGCTTAGGCGCATTTGGATCATGTGGTGTCCTCTTGCGCTTTTTCTTGCCATCGGTGTCTGCCTCGACGGGAGGTGGAACAGCCTCGGCAGGCCGGCCGGTCAAAAGACCAGACTCCGTGAGGATGTTGGTGAGGTTGGCGTCAATGGGAGTCAAGCCTTGTTTACCTGGGGCGAGCACCGTGTTGGCATGTTGAATGTAGGCGCGGGAAAGATCTTGGACAGAGTGCTGGAGAGTTGCAAGAGCAACAATGACCTGAGGCGACTCGTCAGCAAATGCTTGTGGAGAGTTTTGCAGCCGATAGACTTGGTGGGTGAGGGCGTTGAGATCCTCTGTGAGGGCATTGACACAAGCGATAGCAGCGTGGTTTAGACCATTTCCCCACCGAAGCCGCTCGGTTGAAGGCATGTTGAGGGCATTGAGTGTGTGGGGTATTGTGTTCAATCTTTGGTGGAAGTGCGGCGACGACGAGGTTGACATGCGGAGGGGATATAGCAAAAGAGTGGTGAGGGTAAAAGTAAATCAGAGCAGAGCCTCGTCGCGGGGTCCAGGGTGCAGAGACGCGTTGGTGGTGATGGGGTGAAGCAAATGCAAAATAGGCGATAGACCAAATCTATCCACGTACCGAATCCCGTGTGCGCTGGAAATCAGCAATATTGACCTGGGTTGTGGCGGACTCAGGGTCCTGCGGCGGCGGCTGCGTCTTCTTTGCCATGGTAAGCTCCCTAAATGGCTGCTCGGATAAGAGAGACTATCTGTTGTTGATGATATAGGCACCTATGAGCGCGGGCGTCTGCAAGGCTGCGCTTTAACTAAAGGATGGGTGGCGGGCAGAGTGAAGCAAGGAAACGCGAACGATTCCTGGTGGTGGAAGAAAGCGAGAGTGGAAGAGAAACGGGCGAGTCGGTGGGGGACGGCTTGTTTAAGTGGTGCGAGCGAGCCGGGAGAGAGCCGCTGGATCAACCCACTGGGCAGGGGGGAACGCAGCCGCAGCTTCAATCACGGCCAGCAGCCAGCTCTCCCCATTTTCTCCCCTCTCGCTCCTCTCGCGCCTCTGAGGGTGGCCGGGATGCTCTGTGTGCCTCCCTGCGAACGTTCGTTTCGGTGTGCTGCAAGCTCCACTGCCACCGCCTGTTTTAGGCGCTAAGCGTGCCTTCAGGCTTTCTATTGGGCGTGCCTGCGTGCATCTGCTGCACTGTCCCGGCTCCAAGCTCTCTAAAGTTCAGTTTCATTCGCCTCTGAGTGAAAGAGTTCACCTATTCTTGCGACAACTCGTGGGTTGTTTACACCACACCCTGCTCTTTCTGCAACCCCAAAGCAGCCTAGTTAGGCTCGTTCGTACTAGGCGTCCTGAACCCGGGCTTCCTTCACTGCCGATGAGAGACAGACAGACGGATCTGATCTGCTTAGGCGACGGAGCTTTGGGGGGAGCACGCGATTTTGACTGAATTTCGATATCCCCCATAGCATTCCTCTGCCATTGCACGCACCTTTTGCGGCGCCTGATTAGCCTAGCTTAGCAAATGTCTGACAACTTCAAGTCGTCGCTTATGCTGAATGCGCGCTTTCCGTCCGCTGATAGATCTTCTATGGGTTGCTGGAGAGCTTGCACTACTTTGCTGCTTGTGAGCTGCTGTGCTCTACTTCAGGCTCTTCGAGAATGAAAAGTCCCTGTTGAAGGCGCACAAGTGGCGACAAGCTGCGCACAAGTAGACTTGACGGGTGCCCTCTAAAATCCAGCTGGGTGGTTGGGAGGGCAATCGATCGGGATCACAACGGAGCAGCCGGCAGTCAGACCACCCTCCAACTTCGCACTGTGATCATCGATGCCCCACGAGCGCCTGCATAAGCGCTTCTAGGCAGCCAACCACCCCAAGCAAATTTCAGTTGTCAGACTGGCTCTCTAGTGATGCCTACGGCTGCCAGATAGGTGCCAGACCGCGCAAGACCTGGGAATTAGGACGCCCGCGAAGATGCTGCTGACGGTCACCAACAGGTCCAAGTTTCGACCCCCAATTCTAGGGCCTCTCCGACAAATCAGCGCCCAGCCGCCGTACCCCAATCGTTGTTGGGCTTGCCAGGCACTGTACTCAGTCAGCTCCGGCGCGCATCGGGCTTGCAGCTAGAGCCGCCGAGTCAGGAAGGCGGTTGTGCCTATTGTTTACGACTCTTACCTCAAAGCAAGGTGCGTCTCGGCGACTTTTGCGGGCGCTCCTACACCTCTTCCCTGCCGCCCACAACGCCGCTAGTCACAGGCCCAGGTTTCAAGCACGGAATCAAGACCGAGTCTTCTCGCTGACGCCCAGCTTGCCGTTGCACTCGCCTCGTGTCCCCTGATCGTGGATTGTTAGGCACCTTCTTCCAACACGCCCGAGGACCATAATAGAGACTTTCTCGGGTTACTTAAACACATGCGGGTTCAGCAATATTAGGGCACCAGTGGCAGACCGTCTTGGGCGACCCTATCTCCCTCCACCAGTTACTTTGGTACTCGTACGGGTTGCTACCTTCGTCCACATGCAAGCGGTCCACGTCCCCCAGGACCTGCGCTTGTTCGCCTTTTAATGACAACAGGCTTCATCCCTGGGGTATCGAGTTGGTCCTCGTTGAAGCATGTTTATGTCTCCTCGTGGTACCTGCATTAGAGCAGCCATGCTTCATGCTCAACCCCTGCATGACTGATGAGTCTATCGTCATTCAGGAATTGAGCATTCCTCATGCAGTCCATGCGGCCCGGGCAGGCAGTGCGTACCGGCTCTCTCAACTCCATACGCCTACCAAGTTGGCTTCGCACATCGACAGCTTCCGCTTTACCATTGCTTCCCAACGTTCAAAACTCGCACCCGACAAGACGTGATCGTATCTACCTTGCACCTTGCGTGATTATTGAGCTCTTGTTTGTATCATTTAATAGCAGATCTTACTAAGTGCTTATCATTACGACAGAGACTCCCGTCCCAGAATGCTCATCTACTCGCTACATCTCAGATGCGCCGTCATGATGTGGTTTCAGCACCAGCTTTCGCATCCACCGTAGGGTAACGAGACCCTCGCTGGTGCGTACGCCCAACTCCACGCTGGTGTTGGCACCATTGGCGGGTTCTACACCAGCAGCTAGGATCGGCAAGGCTCATTCCTCCCCGCGCAAGGCTGAAGATCCTGCTCACAGCTTCCACAGAACTCAGGTATCTCATTAATTAATTAAAGGACATGACTCTTCATGAGCTGCGACCCGTGCGACTTCTTGAGCTACCCTTCATTGTAATAGCTAATGCACTGCTCTATCTATAGGGCACGCCTCCCAAGCTGGTTGAAAAATGCTCCAGATTCAGCTCATCTTACAGTCTTCTCGATCCCGGATCTCTAGACGACCTCAGTTCAAAACGACCTGCCAGCCAGCCAGCGATTATCGTTAGCGAGAGTAGTCTCCCGTAAGGTAAGGTATGGTATGGTATAGTACGTAAATGCTGATCAAGGGCTGTTCACCGTCGTGGGTAGCCTCCCCCCAATGCACACGTACATCAAGACGCACTATTGGCCTGTCCGTCTACTTCGATGAAAGGACCCTCATTCATTATGAAACAAGACCGAGTGAACGCCAGACATTTATTTCCCGATTTCCTTCCTTATACCTTTCCATAAAGCAGTTTCTAATGAAAATCTCAATCTGCGCGACTTTCTTGTTCGCCATCCCTCGCATCTACTCAACCTAGTCTGCCATGATGGTGATGGCGGCAAAGGCAGCAATGCCTAGCGGTTCGGAACAGTACACCCAGCAAGCCTCTCAGCCGCACGGACGCGTTCGTTGAGGATACTTAGGCACCGCCGGCTAGCTAACTTACTAACCAACCAGTTGCCACGGCACCAACCGGAGACGAAGAAACCAAATCTCGCGTCGTGACGAAGGCGTGGGAAAGAACAGAGTGAAAGGGAACGAACAGAAGCTGCAACAGGGTCTTGTATTACGAAAGAGACAAGCAAAAGAACAGCAAATCGTGTCATTCATTACTTGTGGTATGTCAAGGGTGTCTTCAACTCGCGTGGAAGAGAAGAACCATCATCTAGGTACAGTACATGTTCAACTCGCCAGCGCGTGGGGAGAGGATTCTCGACAAACGGCAGAAGTTTCGTCCGCCATCATTATATCGATGCCAGTGCATCCGAAGTAGGACTGAGTTAGGAAACCGATATCAGAGGTGAGGATCCTCTCGACAATTGCAGGCTTCGCCGCGCCGTCATTCAACGCAAGACTACTCGAAACAGGAATGACTTAGGAAAACGAACGCAAGAGGTGAGGATCCTCTCGACAATTGCAGCGGCATCGGTATGATGATTCAGTGAGGGAGTGACTTAGTCAATGTGAGATGAGAGTCCAAGTACCGCACGTTAAACGGTTAGAGCCTTTGCCATTGATGGGAAGGGACGGGAACGTGTTCGAGAGGATATGCTGAGGAGGAACTGCCGGTCTCTAGTATTGCCAGCACCAGTCACTGTAGGTCCTCATGGACTCTGTAGGTCTTCTGGTCACTGGAGGTCTTCATGGTCTCTGTAGGTTTTCTGGTCACTGGAGATCCTCATAGTCTCTGGCTTGAAAGTCAACTTCTGGCATTAAAGGGGTTAAACAGTAGAGGTGAAATAATAGTGGGGTGAAGGACAAGGCTGAAGAACAAGTTGATGCCGGGGTACCAGGAAAAGTGCACCATCAGATCGTCAAAGATTGGAAGAGTAGGCGGCAAAATATTTCGATTGAATTGAGAATGTCAGGCTATCCAACGTGTGTTTGTATGTAAAGCACATGAAGGCAAGAGAACAATTATGGCCGTGACTCATCCGCCCTCACTGTACGAGCTTGATCCAGCTCTTTTTCTGCCGCGAGGCCGTTGCTTGTATAAGTGGAGCAGGCATATCAACCTTTTCCGAACACCTTGCTTCCTGCATTGTCCCATTCTTTCGTCACGTTCGTGTCTTTTTCATCAAGTCATTCAGTGCTTCCCAGATTACGCTTCTCCAACAGGTCACAGT
This sequence comes from Cladophialophora carrionii CBS 160.54, assembly GCF_000365165.1. Classification (NCBI taxonomy): domain Eukaryota; kingdom Fungi; phylum Ascomycota; class Eurotiomycetes; order Chaetothyriales; family Herpotrichiellaceae; genus Cladophialophora; species Cladophialophora carrionii. The sequence continues at coordinate 3,297,226 of NW_008481828.1, forward strand.
GTTGCTCGCGTGTACTGGTCCGGCAGTATCGGCTTTGTCCATGTGACTGGCGCTATGATATCTTCAGCCTCAAACCATGGCGGAAACATTCCCACGGTGAGGATGAGTCCGATGACGTTCAATTGGACTCATAGCGTCTGTCGGAGTCGGGTACTTTCTCCCCGACACTCCCGTCATGGTCGCGATCCTTGGAGGAGGCTGGACTTGCCGTCTGTGGGAATTGCCTCTCTCCCAATCCGAGGACCTGTGTCTATGATCGCTTCCGCTGCTACTTTCTCTTGTTAGCGGCTCGAAGCTTTGTTGGTCAGGGTAGCGAATGGATGGGGCGCGTGGATCCATCTGTGTCTGTAAGGGCGTCCCAGGTGTCGAACTGGGCGCTTCATTGTCCCAGTTTGGATCTCGCCATTGTGGAGCTGCGCCAGACCCTCGATACAGTGGTGCTTGTGGCTGGGGTGCAGGTTTCGTCGCAGGAGGTGGGTAGTATTCTGGCCGTAACGGTTGTGGTGGCCGCGATCGAGCACCGGGGGCACGGTAACCTGCATCTGACGAATGACGCCGCTTGTGTGACGACCGCAAGAACGAGGGCGGCCAGAGGGAAGAACGACGAGTCTTTCTGTCCTCATCGGATTTGCGATGATGTCGGCCCGCTTGTGAAGCCTCTGAGCTCCCTTCGCTGCCAGTGTCTTCATCAACCGTCGAGGGAGTGCGCGCTGGAGAGCGGTATGCCATGTTGTACCCAGATGGTGGTCGTCGTCCTGATGGCTCTGGTGGAGCAGTCTCGTGCCTGCGACTCGATGGACTGCTTGATGATGGCTTGTGATGGCCAGGTTGTCCGGTAGTGGTTTGAGATCGTTGACGCGTCGGTGGCCTGGGCGATGATCTCTGAGCCGAGTGACTCCGAGCCTTTCTGGCTTCCTGCTGACTTCGTGGATCCCAATGCGACCCTCTATCACCAGGCGGAGAAGGGAAGTCGGGGACACTACTTCGTCTACGATACATGGCTGCCAATTGATCGTCATCGCGGGAACTGCTTCGCGAGGGTCTTGCTGGCCGCCCATCTTGAGCTCCAGAGAAATAGCCATCTCGTGGGTCGTAAGGTTCAGGATGGGGGGACTGATAGGGGGAGTTCTTGATGCGGCGCAGGTTGTAATTTTGCTGGTTCAGCTTGCCGGTCACCATCCTGTACCATTTTTCCATGGCCTCGTCTGGTCTGTCAGGAAACATCTCTTTGGGAATGTATGTGGGATAGGTGCCACCATTTGGCGTGGGCACTTTCCATAACTGTACGGCCTTCTGGACGAAGCCCACATTCTCCTCTGGACATAGCAGAAGTTGGATAGTTTGCCATCGCGCAAAGCCGATTGGCGTCAGGCACGGAATTCGGGGAGTCTCGAACGGACTGGGAGTGGGTTGTAAGGAGTGGTAGCAGCCGAGGGTTTGGAACATGAAGGAGAGGGCATGGTCGGAGGATTTGAGGAAGAGGGAGTCGTAGTTACCGCCCACGGCTCGGTAGAAAGCGGCCAGACGTGAGGGCGTCAATTCGCTGTTGGGCCCTGGTTCGAGAGTCGCCTTGGGCCGGTGGTTAGCCAAAGTCGCGAGGCGCATTTCTTGCTCATCGACTTACAATGACTTTTGCGATCCCCACGCATAGCTGTTCAAATTGAGGTGTAGCGCTCTTGTCTGGATTGATCAAGTACCTCCAGAAGCCAGGAGCAGCCTGCTGCTGATCCATCATCTTCGTGAGGGACGCCTGGTGCTGCGGACTGTCACAGCATGTGATTCTTTGCTTTCAATGCCGCTGTGTGTCGCTCTCATCGTCGGGCCGCCCAAACTCAGTCGTGCGCAGGAACGACAAACGCTGCGGTGATAATAAGGAAGTTCGTGGGATGTCAGGTGAAGATACGAGCTGATCGCAGGAGACCCCGAGAGCACAAGGTGCAGTCCGAATGCCTCAGGAAGATGTGGGTGTATGATGAGTCTAGATAGGTAATGACCAGAGTCAATGGTCGGCAGGGTGAGTTCAAAGACGAGGACGTGATGGTCATGGGAGACTCATGCAAGCTGCCCGTGTGCTTCACCGCTTGACTGTGCCACAATTCAACTTGTCACCTCCCCGCAATATTCTCGTGCTGCTTGCAAGCTGCCGTCCTCTTGGTACCACTAGTCAGTCCAGGGAACCTCGCCCATCTGCAGGGTGAGTGCTCATTGTTGCCCGTCATCGTGCAGATGATTATCGCTGCCTTCCAGGCATTCACCTGCAACAGCCATCTGACTGGTGGATTTCATCCTAATCCTGCGAATGGAATTCTCTACAGCGGTGCATTTCTCCAAGGTACTTTGGCCCACAACCTCCCCCATTGGGTAGAGGGGCGAGAAGGTGCCCGGAAACGGTACGAGTATTCCGTACCGTGCACAGGTGCCTAGACCTAGGCAAAGGCCGCTGCAGGACGAAGTAATTAGGCCCCTTGAGCGGTCCCTCAGAGGTATCGAAGGTCTGTCGCGACCCTGTTCCGCTTAAATCATGTGCGAAGCCCGCGGGTAGCACGGCGCATCCAAACCCTGGGGCAGCCAAGGTTGCTGCCCAAGGTTGACAGAAGTGACAGCAACCTTGCCGCCACCATTCCGTCACAGAGAAATGTCTATCATAAACGTGTGCTCTTTCTTTGTTCCCTTCCCTCTAGTCCTGGTTTCCGGGCAGGGCCGGTGTCGAGGTCCATGACAACATGTTTCCTGGCCCGCCGGGGCTTTCGAGGCTTGGAAACGTGCCTCTGCTGCGATCCAACTGTAAAACGGAATTCCAACGCATTGTACTTCTATCGATTAAACCTTCTAGATATGGTCTGCTCTGGGTCTTTCTTCAAGTGTCCGGCCCGAGACGGGCCAGATATACGGGGAGAAGTTCTGTTTTATCAAGATTCGGCCGGTAGCGCAAAGTCCCGGTCCATAGTGTCTCCGTACTGTGTACCTCGTATTCCGTATGCTCCGTCCCGCCATGTCGAATACCCTCACCTGAATTCGAAGCATTCACCAAGCTTGCCTCCCAGTCTTCCATTCGAACTTGATGCTTCTTCGTCATGATCGGCTTCCTCGATTTTCCATTCGAGCTTCGGCAACAAATCTATGATCTGGTATTGCCGGCCCAACAGCTCAAAGTTCAGCACATCTCAGACCCAGCATGGGCAGACGCTGAGAAGCCCACGGGACTTCCAAGCCTGTTCTGGGCCAACAAAGCAGTATCTGAGGAGGCTGCGGCCTCCTTTTATTCTCGCGCCATTCTCAACATAGCACCCTTGCGTCCGCCACCGTACATGTTCGACTCGTTAAACAGCAACTGTCCGAAGCACAATCTTGCTTTTGGGCTAGACGTTCTGTTTGCGGATTGTCCGCAACGCCATCTACAGCGGGTCAGAGTGGCGCGGGTCTTCAGCGGTCAACCCGACGCTATCAATGCCGAGGCGTACGAGGCGCTTCTTCGCTGGCTCGCCGACAATACAGCGGTACGAGAAATCTACTTGTCTCGTCGGCTAATGACGAGGTTACGGAGAGCGAGGACTGACGTTGATGGCCTCTCCAACGTACTGAACGCCGCATCGAACCTGTCATTGTCACGGACTGTACATGTGTATATGTCTGGCGCACGGTCAGCCTGGGAAGTCACACGTATCTTCGAGATCAAATCTGCCTTGAGAGGAGCCAGACTGCCAAAATTGCAAGCCTATGTACTTGAAGGCGGGGGACAGCACGACGCCCTTTTAGATCCGCGATGGGACCTTCGAAAGAGTTCGACGGCCGCGGAAGTTGAGGCGCTGCAGAACACCTCGGCTTGGCTGGATAGTCTGTTGGCCGCCGACGATATTTATCAAAAGGCGGAACGGGACCACAGTCAGGGCGGCGCCTGGTCTGGTTTATACCAAATATGCTTTGTCTTTGGTCACCGACAGCCAGATGACGATCCAGTACAATCGACCTTCCACGCACCTAAAGCGACTGAACAAATTTCACAATGTGGTTTTGTCCTTGGCCCTTCACCATGACCTCCGTGTGTAGGGCTCCTGGTACCTTTTTCCGGTCGACTTCCAGTTGCTCCTCGATACACACTCCTTCCAAGGTCTCGGCTTGCCCAGGAGGCACAACTTCGTCATTGCCTGCTTCCAAAATCAACACTTTCAGGGTTGGTTTGCTCGCTCCGACCCGACGTAGTGCCGTTCTGGTATCCCACGTCGACCGCAAGAAAGGCGTCAAATACCGATAAGGGAGGAACCTTTGCGGATACAGAGCCACAAGTATCCTTTTCAGGTCTACGAAGGGAGTCTCAAGAATCAGACCGGAGAACCGCCGAAGGTTGTCCTGGCCATTTCTCAGCAGGTTGGCCAGGCTCACAGATGCAACACCTGCACCAATGGACTGTCCCCACACGACAATCTTGGTTCGCCCACAGTCGTACCGTCCTTGTACCCATGTCAAAGTGGCTTCAGCGTCGAGCTCAATTCCGGCCTGGGAAGCACTGCCTTTGGATTTCCAGTATCCGCGATAGGACAACGCGACGATCGTGTACTTGCGTCCTCCTGGGTCTCTAGCGAGCCTCTTTAGTATATTCGATAGATACGGAAGCCGCGGGGGCAGTGAGGATGCATTCCTGGCTACAATCAGAAAGGAACAACCTCGACATGAATTTCTTACCCCTGGAAATATATGACAACTACATGCTCGGTCACGTCAGAGTCAACTGAAGCAACGGTTGAGCCTTCCAAAAGCTTCAGTGCCGTACCATCAGCCGCCGTCAAATCTCTCTCCACCCACTCCACGGGTCTGCATTGGGCAGCATAGTCGTCGACTCGTTCTGATCTCGAGAACGGCGGGACTGAAGGCATGTAAATGATCTTGTTCTGAAAGATGACCATCATCAAGCATTTGTACGTCCATAGTGTCACAAGCAGCCCTCCAAACACCGCCGGTGGCACCAGAAGAGCCGGAATTGATCCTAATCCAAAATCTCGTTTCTGGAAACCCAGCGGTCGATGGCGTTGTCTGTCGGCGCGCCATCTTTCCGACCAGAGATGGGTACTCCTAAATCTGATTGGCCTGTGTGACAGCGACGGCCGCGAAATTCGAGTGCATCGCATCGCCTTGATGCAGATGCTCTACGTGTATAGCTTCACCAAGAAGGAAAATGGCAGAGCTGGAGTCCAAGACTCACTCTGACGTCGAAGCCGCAGTACAGCGAATGGTCTGCGCCGAGACGCTAAGCCGGACAGGGTTTAACCACTCGAGCCACTTCCCCGGGTCTATCGTTAAGTGGCTTCTCACTCTCTGTGCTCTGTGCCTCTCACTTTGCTCTCAGCATTGGGCAAATTCGACTTGACCATCAGTATCTGTGCTCTTCCTATTGAGGGCATAGTCGAGTGAGAAGATCACATGCCCCTCTTCGATATTGTGCATCTGTACTCAGCCTAACCTTGCGTCTGACTCGCCTGTGACTGCATCTGGTTCGAGTGCTCCGTGGAACGACAGCTCTTCTCAAAATCCACGCAACCAGAGGGCAAAGATATCAATGTCTTCAACACATTTCCCTCCTTGCTCCTCACTATCTCATGGACAGGAGACATGGTGCCATCGACGACCATCGACATGTGGTCCTCTTTCACATGTTCTTCGTCCAGGCCTCTACACAATTCACTTCCTTTTCACTTCTAACTGTCGAATATCCTTCTTCAGTTGACCCCTCTTACATCTTGTCGTATCGAGGACTTCTCTCTCACATCTTGCCTCTCTCACATCTTGCCTCTCTCACATCTTGCCTCTCTCACATCTTGCCTCTCTCACATC